>NW_015548226.1:1030048-1050839 GCF_001515605.1 Sinocyclocheilus anshuiensis | reverse complement strand
CGATGTGACAGCAAAAACATGGCGAGTGTGTAGAAAAGAAAAGTGGACACGGAAAATAGATGATTCAAGTGTGAATGGACTGAACAGTTTTGAGTGACTGATATCTTTATGTAATACACGTGTTGGTTCGCAGTGAGTTCACAGTTTTAACATACAAGTGGGAAAGTGAACGGAAGAGATCCAGTCTGGGAATGAGCAGGAACAGTTGATTTTTTGTTTGTTCATTTGTTTTTAATATTCAACAGGCAAAGTTCTTCTGTATCTAAATGCAAAAATTGTCATAATTGGTTGAATAAAACAGACTACTGGGGAAAACATATATATAGGTCAGTGGCCCTTGGCTTGGTATTGTTGGCAGAATTCGGCCCTTGGCGAAAACGAATTTAGGAACCCTGCAATATAGCCTACTGTACAACGCCACATACATTCACATCAAATCTTGAGTTACCTCACGGGACACTGCAGTTGAGTTACCTCACAGGACACTGCACTTATTCACAGTCACAAAAGTGCATTATTTGCATCTGCTTTAAAGCCTTGCCGGTTAAACATTTAATTCACGTTCTTTTCTGACCTGCGCTTTTTCCGAGTGCATACATCTGAAGCGCACGCACAAGAGCCTGTCAAACAGCGCCTGATTACTAGACTAAGTTGTCTTTCGCGTCTGATTGATTTTGCGTCTAATAATGTCAAAAACATACAAGGTTTACATATAAACACAGTTAGTTATTTCTAAAATGAAAGTAAACATTTGAGAGAGAAACGGATGCGTGCAGCTCTTAAAGGGACAGAGCTAAACATGCTGCCGTTTGTCATTAAAGGAATTGTTCAACCAAAAATTAAATTTCTGTCATATTTATCTGTCTGAACTGTTGTCATTCTGTCTGTGCACGTTTCAGTCACTAAGACAACTTCTTTGTGCATATAAGCATACTTGGCAATCAATCTAATTTTGATTCTGATTCTGATTTAAAATGGCCGGCTGTTCCTTATAATTATAATTCTGATAACAAATTCTTAAACAAATATAAACAAATAGTTAAAAGTCAAAAATGTCTGGAGAAATCTGTATTGGAAGGGTGCTGCTACCCCAAAACTGTCTATAAGTGCCTTTTATAGACACTTCAAGCATCTTTAATAGACAGTGTTCACACACAGCACACATAGAGTGGTGGTAATGCCAAGATCTGCCAGGCATATAAAGGTTAACATGTACACACCAGAACAGATTTAAAATAAAAATACACAAAGCCAGAACGCCTGGCCAATAAACTCACACAATGCACAGCAGAGCAACATATGTGTGTACAATTAACAGCATTGAACCAATACCAACAAAAATACATCAAAGCTAGTCTTATCAGAGCTATAAAAACAATTGAATATCCTGAGATGAGATATCATGAGTGAATTACCCAACCTATCGTTTCATAAAGAGTCACTACTGAGATACAAGCACTCTTTTAACTTCAAATTAATACGACACAATCATCGCAGTGCTTTCATTGCTTTAATTATATTAGAAGATGAATGTGTGTGTGTGTGAGCGTTTTGGGGGTGATGTCGGCTGTGTATCTCCAAGATGAGATATCATGAGTGAATTACCCAACCTATCGTTTCATAAAGAGTCACTACTGAGATACAAGCACTCTTTTAACTTCAAATTAATACGACACAATCATCGCAGTGCTTTCATTGCTTTAATTATATTAGAAGATGAATGTGTGTGTGTGTAAGCGTTTTGGGGGTGATGTCGGCTGTGTATCTCCAGTCGTCGCTTGCAGTGTGAACTCACACTGGTTGTGACCTCTGAAGACAGCCTGGAGTCATGCAGGCTTCATTAAGAGCAGGAAAGCACTCGCTGCACTAAACAGCCATGGCAAATTGCAGACTGAAATCAGTGCCATTATGTAAAGGCAGGCCGGGGGCGGAGAGGGGCTGCGTGTGTGTCTGTGTGCATGCATGTGTGTGTGTGTGTGCTAGGGACTCAGTGTGAATGCTTGTGTTTACATGTTTGTTACTATGCTGGTCGTGTAACTTACCAGGTAATAGACATACTAATTGCACATGCAGTATTTTAATTACACAATTAATGCCAAAAGTCAGAGGCCAATGAATTAAGTAACTTTTAATTAATTTACAATTTGTAACTGAGGTTTTAATGATAACAGCTTGTGACAACATAATCTCACAAAGGGTTTTACTGATTTTAGGTCCATAAATTCCTGGATAAGAACTATGATCAGGTTCGGCAGGAAGTATTGGATCTGTTTATGCAGAGCCAGAACCGAGTGAGTCAATGTATCCCCATGCATGAATGTTTACATGTTTGTTTGTGTGTGTGTGTGTGTGTGTGTGTGTGTGCTAGAGACTTAGAGTGAATGCTTGTGTTTACATGTTTGTTTGTGTGTGTGTGTAGAGGACAGTTGCCCGGCAGTCTCTTCTCTGCTGCTCTGCATCCTGGCGCTGTCACACACTGCGATCAAATCATTAACGCTTCATCGTTAAGCTCTTATTTGGATGCACTTTTCTCATGTGACCCACATAATGGGAGCACACAAATTCTCTCTAAAAGCAAATATTTTTTAAATATAAACTACCATTCAAAAGTTTGAAGTCAGTAAGTTTTTTTTAATTTATTTGAATGAAATTAATGCTTTTATTTAGCAAGGACACATTTACAATAAGCGCATTTCCATTACAGATTTGTGCAAAGCTTTTGCGATATTTTATAAATGTTGATAAAAACTTTTGTGAAATGACGGGATTTCCATTAACCGATGTTGTGCGACTAAAACTAATTTTTTTCCCCTCTCGTGATAAGTTATGGCGACGGATGTTGGTAGGTTTACGTATATCGCAGAAATTTAAATGATATTTCACAGTATAACTTACTGTATTTTTGGTCAAATAAATGCAGCCTTTGGGAACATATTCTTTGAAAAACATTACACAATCTTACTGACTGTATTGAAATGGTGTAAATGCAATCTGGCTAAAACACATCTGCATATCCGGATACTAAATGCATGTTTTCTGAGCTCTGAGTGTATAAATAGAATTCATTTATCATTTAAATTTGTAATTTAAAACCTACAAACCTCTTTGTTCTGCTTAAAAAGTGTGCGTGTGCTTCAAAATAAATGACACTTGCTATTTTGTTATCTAATGCAATGACACTCGAGACACTTTTATGCACTGCTTAATTCTTAAAATATGTTTTGGGGGCACAGCATATGTGTCTGTAGGCCTACATAAAACACAACAAATCAAAAAACATCTTATGAGTCATTTGGTATCTGATGTCAGAGCTGAATCACTAAAAATCGTTACACAAGAAAACAAGGTTGCTTCTTGAACAGTTGTGTGCTCAGTAAAGCCTCGTCTGCTCGCTGTACTTACAAATGTGTTTGTACATGTTCTGTGAACGACAGATCCAGATGCCGGCCAGGTAACCTCTGTCCATGTAAACAGCTCTTGAACCCGAAACCCGGTGGTCATTTGTCTGCCCACATTTTTAGTTTCCCTTGATTTGCTTCCCATACAAACCCTTGCCCTTTCCACAGCTTTCTGTTTATGAATAAATCCAAACTTATCTTTCTGGCCCACCGCAGATAAGCATGCAAAATTGCTATTTTTGGAGGGGATATTTCCATCTCTACTCACAAGTTCCTTATGTTACGATTAAATTTAATTGCATGGCCTTCTATAGAAATAAACTGAGCTGAAAACATTTGGAACATCAAAGTTCAGAATTAATCTCCATGCCATTTGGTTGCTCTTGACGTGCACTTCATATATAACCACATATTATCTTAATTTGCATTCATCATCATATCACAGCTGTTATCTCTCAGGATAGATATAGAAACTGGCATTAAAAGTAAAAAGCTTTTTCATTATCACTGCTCGGTAAATCAAGTAACACTGTAAATTTCGTGCTGAGCCCTTATCACCGTAGGGTGATGTTCTACGATCTCACCACATTACCACCCACGTTAATGGCATTGGTGAGCAAAGACAGCATTAAGCTAATAGACCTGGCCACATCTTGCATTATAAATAGTCATTAATATTCCATTATCTGTCTGCACATGCCCACGAAATGTGCAGGAACTGGCAGCTGTGCTGAAACATTCCTTTCTGCTTTTCAGGTAACACTGCGCACTCGAAATGAGGAAACGCTGCCATGCAGTCATCTTACCTGGTTTTGGGGGATGTCGTCAGCCACTCCTCATGTTTTTCAAACGTAATCAGGTAGGCCGCAATCTCCTGCAACAGAAAAAATTAAGAAACATTTAGAATCGTGCTCTTTTTACTCTCTAAAATGTGTCTTAAAAATACAAATGACATAGTTCACTGTTAATCCCATATATCAGCTGAGATATTGGTTAGGACAAATATTTTCTACTTTAGGAAAAAAATCCTATTCAGCACACATTTTTACAACATTCCTCAATCTCTTTCCTTTCTCTTTATCCTATTATTTCCTGTTTACCTCCACAGGTCACACAAAAGAAGCACATACAAATTCCAAGGTATTTTAGTACCATTCAAGGTAAGGTTTTCAAAGTCTATTGTATTTTGGACATGTACCACTGTATTCCTGGAAATGCCTTGAGAATGTTTTAAAATGCTTTTAAAACCCAATTCAGTTCTTAAGACTGAATGGAGAAAGCAAAAAGCCACAAAAATGTAAAACCTTAAAGTTAAAGCTTCAGGTTTATATGCCTAGACAGACAGACAGATATAACAAAGATGGAAAGGACGGACAGACAGACAGACAGACAGATAGACAGATAGATAGATAGATAGATAGATAGATAGATAGATGTCAAGTAGGGTTGGGCGTTGTCTACAAATTTGGCATCGGATGATGTCTACAGTGAAACATCGCGATGGACGATTACATCGGCGGGGGGCGGGTGGTTATGCCCAAAGCGTGAATCCTTGTAAGGCACGGAAAACAAATAATGATTCCTAACACCGTGTCTACACCGGATGCGAGCAGCGTGGCAAAATACTATAGAACCACTGATCTATAATAGAGATTCATTATATATAGATCAGTGTATAGAACTTATTATAATCAGTGATGCTGTCTACACTGGATGCGGGCAAATTCCCGACAGTAAACTGCTGCCACATTCTATTTATGATGTGCACTTATTATAATCAGTGATGCTGTCTACACTGGATGCGGGCAAATCCCCGACAGTAAACTGCTGCCACATTCTATTTATGATGTGCTGACACAAATTTCAAATTATTTTCAACAGTCGCTTTGTCACGTCCAGTGTAGACAGATTTTAGCTGATGCGGCACGACATGATAACTGTCATGTCTGGTGGGTGTAGACACGGTGTACGGTTGCCTGTTACATTACAGTAAATAAAATTTCACCTACCACATAAACAGAGTAAGGAGATGACTGAAGACGATGGTGAATGATTTGCAGATCCAGTGCACCACTGACAGACATCTAATCTTGTAAAATGTGTGTTAAGTACTGCTGCTCCATGGCATAAACAGACTACATGCGATCACTAATCTCGAAAGTGAAAGTGAAAATAAAAAGACATTGTGCATTCAAATGCTGTTTTAATGCCTGGTATAATATGTCTATCAGCCATCGGCGATGGACGATGGAATCGTCTATCGGCCCAACCCTAATGTCAAGGGCTAATTAGCTAGAAGAAAAACAGTTTACATGTTGCCCTTAATGTTATCTGCCTATACTAAAACAAATGTATCCAAGCCAACCAAGTTTGACTCTCTCTCAGGTGCTGTAAAATTGACAAGCTTTCTTCTGCAGTCCTTATAAAGCTAGAGAACTCCATTTAAACACCACAAAACACCGTCATATAAATTTAGCGAGTTTTGTCAAAAAACATGATCTTGTGAAACAAGGTTTGAACATTAGTATGAGCGTCCTGTCCATCTCCGAGCCGGAACACAAGAGTCGCGGATGATTCAAGATGACCCGAGGATGACCATCGTTCAACCGCTCCGGGGTATTGGCAAAGTGTTCAGACTGCCCACTGAGCAGCTGTCAGGAGCCAGATTACACAGCCCCAAGGGGCGAATCGCATCTCCAGTCCTACAGCCAATCAGCATGCCATATCGACTATCAACTCGTCTGACAAGTGGCAGATCCTGCATCGTATCGCTGTGCAACCATCACCGGAGCGCTTAAGACAACATTCACATGCACATGAGTTACTTGTGCCTGAATTCTGAGATCAGCTGAAAGACCGATCTCATTTTATGCACCAGTGGGCTCATTTGAGCAAAGCGTGAGGAGAATCCGTGTCTGTGCTTCTAGAATCCAGAAACAACGTACGTCACATATATATTAACGGCTCTATCACAGTTGTTCGCGCTTTAAATGAAGTAGAACGTGGTTAAACAGAGGGGATTTGGGTAACAAGTGGCACACATCTACAGGACAGACACATCAGGATGCTCTTCACAAGGGCAGAGTGTTCGGCTGACAGACACGCGAAAGATTCGCTGTGTATCTAAATGCGGCCATATGCTCTCTTGGCTCGGCTCTGAGAACAGGCAGAAGGCCCAGGGAAGTGTATGGGAACACAACTGGCAATGTTCTCTCTTGGTTTCAATTTAGAGATGCCAACTTGTGCACAGGGCCGCATTAAGACCGCACTGGGCCCCGGGGCTATGACTTACTGCAGGGCCCCCCATCACAATAATGATATATACGTATATATAGGGTACAACGGAGCTAAAGACCCACCTTAAGAAAAAATAAAAAATTTTAAGTCTAAAATGTATAATTGCAGAAAAAATATATACGTTGTATTGAACATTAATGGAGCAACAGATTTTGTGTGAAAATGAATCATTCAAGTTGTTTATTTTGTTTAAAAATTGTATAAATGTATGAGGTGGCAAGAGGGGCCTTTTACCCCACACACGGGGTAAAAGGCTCACCAGCATGGGGTAAAAGGCACACAGTATTTATACAAATACTTCAGCTAAAATAATGTTTTTTTTTTAAATAATGTCTAAGTTAATACTTGTTCAAAACAATCACTTTAGCGACGTTTGTACTATTTTCTGCTTATTTTGAAAAAAAAAAAGTATTAATTTTTTCCCCAATAAATGTGCTGTCATTAAAATGTGTTAATATAAAAAATATATTTTATAATACAGAAACAAAATCGTCTTAATAAGTAAAGATTCTGAGAGTATTGAAGGAGATCCAAAGGACAGCAAGTAATTTTCTTTCTGATGTTTGATTTACGTTATTGACACAAATGGTAACAGCAGCTATATTAGGCTGCGTTATAGTTCACCCAAAAATGAAAATTCTGCTGGTGTTCTAAACCTGTATGAGATTCCTTCATGCTGTTGAACACAAAAGAATATATTTGGAACAATATTGGTAACCAAACAGTTGCAGGGCCCTCACTACTTCCATATATGAAAAAAAAACACTATTGGAGTCAGATGGGACCAGAAACTGGTTATGTTCTTTTATGTTGAGGAGGAAAAGGAAATTGTGCGCATATCGTTCAAAAGTCAAATATAGAATAAATGCATTTGATTGGTAAACCAAATTCAAACTTTACGTTTCAATCTCAAATGGTAATGCATGGAATTTACGGGAAAGCTCAACTAAATAACAGCGCTAATAAGTGTGGGGCGTGGTGGCTTTGGCGATTTGCGCTCCAGTCAATCTACTCCACAGCCAATCACGGGCCCCCTCCTTGCTCGGGCCCCGGGGCTTCAGCCCCACCTGGCCCAATGGTTAAAACGGCCCTGCTTGTGCAGTGCCAATTTAACCCTGCTGCCCTCATTATTGAAGGCAAAGAGGGTAGGGATGGGTCTAACAGAGGAGAAATGAGTAGTGCATTAAAGAGAGGAAAGAGGAAGTGTTCATAAACATGTGTTTAGAATAGGGTTGTGAACCGTTCAGAAAAGAATCAAGAGTGATTTTTAATTCCGATTTAATTCTTGAATTGGAAGATAATCTATTTTTAATACAGGAATTAAATCAGAGCATACAGGATGGAGAATTGGTGAATGTACATTTAAGAAGGTTGAATTTTTAATGGGATACTACACCCAGAATGAACATTCTGTCATAATAACATTTTGTTCTAAACCTGTATGACTTTGTTACTTCTGCAGGATACAAATATATGTTAAAGAATGCCAGAATTTGTCTAAACTACACTGAACCTCACTGACTTTCATTTTTTTCTGATGTATTCATTTTTGTTCCTTTGAATAAGGAGACTCATACAGGTTTGGAATGATATGAAAGTAAGTAAATGCTGACAGAAGATGAAATTTTTGGGTGAACTATCACTTAACTCGAAAGGAAGATTCATAAAGACAAAGTTTGAAAGTTGGCTTGTTAAACTCTCATCTGAAAGTTTAAAAAACCATTAATTTTTTTTTTTAAATGTCTCTAAGTTTTTTGGATGGATAGATGGATGGATGGAACTAACAACTAACAATAGATAGAGCAATAGAACCAATGAACAAATGATGAATGGATGGATGGATGGAATGAATGGACGATAGAAAGAGCGATAGAACCAAATTAACAAATTATGGATTGAAGGAAAAATGAATTTATTGATGGATGGAATGAACGATAGATAGAGCGATAGAACCAATGAACGAATGATGGATCGAAGGAACAATTAATTTATTGATGGATGGATAGGTGGACGGATGAATGGATGGAATGAACGATAGATAGAGCGATAGAACCAATGAATGAATGATGGATCGAAGGAACAATTAATTTATTGATGGATGGATGGATAGGTGGACGGATGAATGGATGGAATGAATGATAGATAGAGCGATAGAACCAATGAATGAATGATGGATCGAAGGAACAATTAATTTATTGATGGATGGATGGATGGATGGAATGAACGATAGAGCGACACAACCAAGGAACAAATGATGGATTGAAGAAACAATTAATTTTTGATGGATGGATGGATAGATGGATGGAATGAATGATAGACAGAACAATAGCACAAACAAATGAATGACCAGTTGAATACTAGAATGATAGAACAATGGATAGATGGATAGATCTCCAGCAACACAGTGAAATAAATTATATTTTGCCACAATCTTCTGCAACAGACCAAATGGGTAACCATTTCAAATGTTTAACTTCAAGTTTTGTTCACCAAACTCATAGACAAACATGCTGGTCGCCAAACAAGAGGTCACAACTTCCACACTCATTAGTCAAAAACAAGACAGTAACACTAAGCAAATGAGGAAAAATCCAGCTGGTATTATGGAGCGTGAGATTGGATAATCTGCTAGTTTTATGATTTGAATGTGATCAGATTTGGCTCTTGACGCCAGGGCATGTGGGCCAACTCTTTGATGTTTTTGCAAAGCGTTCCATCATCTTATCGTAACACATACTTCTTTGTTATCATGTTTACCATTGGGCCGGGTCTGGTTGTTTGCTGCGCTGGGACCCTGCGAGTGCCCTGGCACTGCCGCTGATGGACTGAATGAAAAACAATGACCCGCTGTAATTTGGCAAACAAGCATCAAGACAGATACCGAGCATCGGGGAGCCGAGCCTTTGTCAAATTTTGTGAAGATTTTCCTGAAAGTGTTTATTCAGGAGTCAGTTCTCAGCGGTCCACTCATCTTTACCGTCCCTTCTCTCCCTAGTTTTCCTCATTTTCCGATAAGCTTGCTTTTTGTGCTTCCTACACTTTCCCAGCACTCCTCCCCTCCTCTTTGCTCTCATTGCCTTATTATTCCTCTGTTCCGTGCTCCTAACTCAGAGCTGTAGTCACCAAAGAGATTATATGACAAAGTAATTTTGCATTGAAATGAAGATGAAGGCCTCGGGGCTTCAGCATTCTGCCAGAGAACATCCCTTCCTTGTTCCCTCGTTTCTCGCGTTCCCCCTCCCTCCGACTTCCCATGAACCCCGGGGGCCAGTCGTTCGGCTTCTAGTGAACCTGCTCCAGGCGGCTCTTTCCCTAACCTGCAGTTAACCTGAAGGGCGGCACCGACGCCTCGCTCTGACTGCCAATGAGCGCTTCCAAGTTTGCCACTCAGGAGTCGACAAATGTGAAACTCCTCAAAGCGCTCTTTAAGCTATAGTGGGGGGTAAACGGGAGGCATGTGAAAAGGAGCCGGCGTTCCAGACAAACTGAAGTGTCTCCTTCCTTCCAGACAGTGCCTCTCTCTCTCTCTCCCTCTCTCTCTCTGGCTTACGTCTTGAATGCTTGTCGCTAAACTTTATGAAATGCAAATCGGCCTCCTGTGAAAATGATCTTTGAAACACTTCTAACAATTCAACACCAAAGGAAGACATGAGCAAATCCTGCTACCTGTTTCAAAAGGCCAGGCCTGCCATCCGTCTCCCTCTGTTGTTCCCAATATGAAAGCGAAGAAGTCGTGAACAATATGACTCCCTGACAGGTTTATTTAAAGGGAAGTGTTCGAGCTGCAAAATAGACGCAGTGCAAAACGTGTGGGTTTCGCGTCGTGTTGAGCTTGTGAAAAAGGCGTAACGACTATCGAGTTCAATTGCTCCAGCTATTAATTCAAAGTGTCAGCCGCTCTTTGATGAAGCACTTTGTTGAAGTGATCAAGCCGGCCCACTTGAGCTCAGGGGAGTATTTTGTTGCTTGACCATGGGTAACACTCTAGAATTAGTTAAGGCAAAAAAATGGCAATTACATAAAAAAAATAAAAACCAAAGTTTTTGCTACAAGATCCGTGGTGCGTTAACGCAATGCATCAATGACAAATAATTTTAAAATGTTAGGACTGGGCATCAGAAGTGACAGCAATGATCACTCATGAAAACTGATTGATACATCACATGACTTTTACTGAATTTTAAAATCTACTGTCACCTACCGTGCACAAATGTGTCAAAAAGGGGCTTGGTTTGTAATTGTGAGATCGATTAAGGCTTTATTTTCGTCAGTACCTTGTGGTTTAATTACACAAAAACTTAAAGGGGTCATATGATGCAATTTGATTTTTTCCTTTCTCTTTGGAGTGTTACAAGCTCTTGGTGCATAAAGAAGATCTGTAAATTTGCAAAGACTAAAGTCCCAAATCTAAAGAGATATTCTTTATAAAAGTTAAGAGTCAGCCACACCTACCTAAAACGGCTCGTTCGAACACGCCCCCACATATCTACCTCACTATGTGGGAAGATTTGCATAACGCCGTCCAAATGTTCACGCAAAGAAAGAAGGAGTAACTTTTATTCTCGCTGTAGTATTGTTGTTGCCGCTGCCGCCATGTCGTGAAGACGCTGTGTGCTTCGTTGTGAAAGCGAAACTACTTTGTTTGGTCTTCCAAAAGAGGACGATATCCGCTTCGTCATGCCTAGAGCTGATCTGTGCTAGTCGCTGAGGGAATACATCAACTTAGTGCTGTGGATCGCCGGATCGGCTTTCACCGTTTTTACTGCTCCTTCGTCGGATCCGCCGAAATAATGTTCTTTTTAGCAACATCATATGACCCCTTTAAGGCACAGGATTTTATTTTAGGAGTTGATCAGACTTGACAGAATGAGAAAAACGATGGTTTGTGGTTTAAAATAGCCAATTTTTTTAATAAATAAATACATAAATAATTAAATAAAACTGTACAAATAATAATAATAATTATTAATTTTAATCTATTGACAGCCCTAATATACAAATATTGTCAATATTACTCAGAAAACAGGATACAGGTTTAACTCATTCGAAATACTTCTGCTTAATGTTACACTGTCAAATATGCAAAAGAAATCTATTGTATCTCTTGCTCTGGCTACTGTGTTTACTGACCTAATAAACTCTTTTGGAGTCAAGCAAAATGTCACCGCGCCCATTCAACGTTTTATTCATATGCTAGGTTTAATTATATCGCATGGAATCGATCTTACTGATATAGATATCGTTTAGTTTCATTTTTAAAGTATCTTTTCAGTTATTTAAATCATTTAATTTTTCTATATTCAAAATTGTATATTTAAAACATTAATCTCATCATGAATTTATGGTTTTAATTGCACTCATGCCACCTCTGAACCTCATTAAATGTCTGAAAGTACACCAAGCCACTTTTGTGTTCTTCTGTGCCACCTCTACAAATACATTTTGTTAATACTGATTTCATTTGATTGGTAACTTATATTTCTTATTCTACTTGTTCTTATTCTGTCGTTTTAATTACAATTTTTAAAAAGCTTATAAGGTATAATTTTTGTAAGAATTTGACAAAAGATAATTTTAATAAAGTTAGAGGCGTCAAATATCACCTCGTAATGGGAAGGCTACTTTTTGATAAAATTTTGGATTATTGATTAGAAGGTGCTCCTAAAATTTTGAACGTGCTCCTAAATTTTTTAAGTTTAAAAAGAAAAGTAAGCGTAGAGCCCTGCAAAATATTATTACTTACCGATAAGGCCCTTAATGGGTTAGCTCCTGCGTACCTAACCAATTTTCTACCACGCTACAATCCATCATGCTCCCTAAGGTTGCAAAACTCTGGACTTTTGGTAGTACCTAGGATAGCAAAGTCCACTAAAGGAGGTAGAGCTTTTTCGCATTTGGCTCCCAAACTCTGGAATACCCTTCCTGATAACGTTCAGGGTTCAGACACACTCTCTCTGTTTTAACTAGGATTTACACAAGCTTCAGTCTGGATCCAGAACACCTGAGAAGAGATGATGCCAACCCCTCAGAGGATCTCAGATTATGCCAACCATGAAAAATCATACAGAACTACCAAATGTAGCTATAAGTTTGACTGCATCATATAATAATTGCTGTTAATAGTGTTTCACATAATTTATGTTATATATATATAAATTATAAATATATTTAATATACAAACATAACATCTTTCTGATAAGCTACTACTAAATATTGTATAAACTTAATTTGCCGTAAAGTTGCTTTGCAACGATTTGTATTGTGAAAAGCGCTATACAAATAATCTTGAATTAATAATGAAAAAGAAGTAAATAAATAAAAATAAAACTAATTACAAAAATTAAATAATAGAATAAAATAAGTTCAAACATAATAATAATAATAATAATAATAATAATAATAAGATGTAACGAGACAAAGACCAAAAGTTGTACCTCCCCACATGTACTCAAACAATAACTAAAACGCCCATCCCTAATACAAGGCTTGTAAAATATGATCTTACATCTCTGAATGATTTCTGCATAATTCATATTAAGTTCCTAATTTAGGCAAGATAGAGGCCTTGTAGTTCTGCTGAGGGTCATCCTAAAACCGACTCTCATTTGACCGAACTCGAATGCACTTTAAACCCAAACTGCTCCCCGAAGCACCATGAAGAAAGCCGGAGAGAGTCTTCATTCTGCTGAAAATACTCTCCTCCACAATTTGCTGCAGGGTGAAGAAAATTTTGCACGGCAGATCCTTTCTGAATACGTGCCCTGATTCATTAGTGCAGGACTCCATCACACTTGGTTCCTGCCATGGTCCCCACAGGTACCCTTAAATCCTGCGTTACATAGATGGCTGGCAGTTTCCAAAATGAGTATTAGTCAGAGCGTACCCCGCTGAACTGTGCTGAACACACTTAAACCAACACTCACACGTTATCAAGCAGCAGATGTTATAAAGCAGTACGGTCAGCTCGCTTGTGAGCACACCATCACTTCTAATCTGTGTAACTGTGGGTGTCCTTAAGGGCAACCTGGTCCACCAGCCTGGAAAGACTAAGGTGTGAAGAAACATACAACACCAGTCAAAAGTTTGGAATGATTAAGATTTTTTTTTAAGTTTTTAAAAAAGTCTCTTACGCTCACCAAGGCTGCATTTATTTGATCAAAATGCAGTAAAACCTGTAATATTGTGAAATATTATTACAAATTAAAAGAACTGTTTCCTATTTAAATATATTTGAAAACATAATTTATTCCTGTGATGCAAAGCTGAATTTTCAGCATCATTACTCCAGTCTCTTCAGTGTCACATGATCCTTCAGAAATCATTCTATTATGCTGATTTGCTGCTCAAGAAACATTTCTGATTGTTATCAGTGTTAAAAACAGTTCTTGCTGCTTAATATTTTGTGTGAAAACAGTGATAACTGTTACTTAACATATTATAATACATTTTTTAATACTTTTATTTAACAAGGACACTATATATTCATCAAAAGTGACAGTAAAGACATTTTAATTTTATCATTTATTATAGAAAATGTAATAAATTATGTTTATTAAACTTTATTAAATAAGTTTTTCACAAAAACATTAAACAGCAGGATTAAACACTGATAATGAGAACAATTTTAATAATTAAGCACCAGTAATAACTGATATAAAATTGAGCAGCAAATCAGCATATTAGAATGGTTTCTGAAGGTTCATGTGACACTGAAGACTGGAGTAATGATGCTGAAAATTCAGCTTTGCTTCACAGGAATATATTTTTTTATATATATATATTAACATAGATAACATTTATTTTAAATTCTAACAATATTGCTGTTTTTACTGTATTTTTTGATCAAATAAATTCAGCCCTGGTGAGCATAAGAGACTTCTTTAACAAACAGTATAATCAAACTGCTCATCCACAATCTTTTACATTGTCTCCCCACCCACTCAGTAGATGAGACGTCACCAAATCACAGAGAGCAAATTGACAATCCACTTTAAAAAGTGGAAGAGGAAATTGAGCCATTAATCATAGCGCTCGCGTCCGCCACAGCGGCCCTCGTACTGTCCGTATGCGCGCACACACAAGCCGAGACCGACACGACGCTCAGGAGTCTCTGTAGCTTATTGCAGAGAAAAGATAAATGCTTCCTTTAACTGTCATTTGCCAATGTCTGTCTTGCACTTTGTGGAGATGCCGCTCCAGAGGCCGCTTTGATTAGTGGATGTGTGCGGTTGGGCCGTCCAGACGCGGGCTCAAGGAGAACGACTCCGCCGAAAGTGCAGAGGACATCATAGTGGTCTAAGATTGATGTTCGCTCAGTTTGGCAGAGGACTGGAGAAGTGTACTGTGGCATACTTTAAAAGAAGTCTGACTGGAAACCCTGCCAGAGAAGGGCAGAGAAGGTGAGAGGACCATTAATGGGGATCCAGGTCATAGAGTGGTCCTGAGTCAACCTCCAATTGAAAGCTTTTGGACAAACGAAGAACTAAATCAAGTGGTTTAATTAATCAAGTGCTAGTTGTGTTACTACACCATTGGGACACATTTAAGGGGTCCTAAGAATAGGAGATGAAAAGGACGGTAAGTGGGAACGAAAACACTGCTTTACAAAGACGATGCAGAACATGAATACATTTCTCAACATGTGTCAGAAAAAATCATCTCCTAACAGACTAAAGGTCAACGGGAAATTAAACTTGCCTCCCTTTACTTTCTAATATACCTGTTTCGTGGCCATAAAGTGCATGTCATTGCACACTACTTTAAAGAAGAAAAAAACGAACTAAATAAATAAATAAATAATAAATGATGCTGTCTATGGTACATTTCACACATAAAATGCAACTCAAGATGCTTCACAGATCAGTATATAAAAACACTGAAATAAATATGATGATGAAGAAGAAGTGGAAGAAGTAATCAAATAAATACAATTAATAAAAAATCCTTATATTAACAGATAAAACTGCAACATAATAAGCAACAAGATAAAAAAATGTAAAAAGAAAAGAAATGAAAAGGACACATATTTCATGCATAAAATGCAGCTAAAATGGCTTCAATAGTCAAAATATTTTTTAAAAATTAAGTGAATAATAAATCATATAAAATACATATGAAAATATGAAAAATAATTTAAAATATATTTAAAATAAAGCAAGACAATAAGAAACCCTAAGAGCAAAACAGCAGTAACTAACTATATAAAAAAAAGAAATCAGAAGAAATTATGCATAGGCCTATTTTTTTTTTAAACCCAAAACAACTTTAGACTGCAGTTTACAAATTAATGCATTCTCTGGGAATTAAACCTTGGGTTGTGCACCATGAGCTTACGTAAAAAGAAATAAATAAATGTTTGTTTTATAAGTAAACAAACAAACAAACAAAAACATTAACGTTTTTAAGTTAATGCATTCCATGGGAATTGAACCTACAACCTCGGGTTGTGCATATTTAAAATAAAGAAAGACAATTAGAAACCCTAGAGCAAAAAAGCAGTATCTAAAAAAAAAAAAAAAAACCCATCAAATTAATATATATGTTTGCTTTTAAAAAACATGAATGCTGTTGTGAATATTTATGCATTTGGCCTATTTTTTTAAAATCCAAAACAACTTGAGACTGCAATCTACAAGTTAATAGTGCATTCCCTGGGAATTGAACCTACAACCTTGTGTTGTGCACCTTGAGCTGATGTAATGTAATGTAATGAATGAATGAATGAAATGTTTTATAAGTTTGTTTTACAAGTAAAAAAAAAACATGAATGTTTTTAAGTTAATGCATTCCCTGGGAATTGAACCTACAACATTGGGTTGTGCATATTTATAATAAAGCAGGACAATTAGAAACCCTAAGCGCAAAAAGCAGTAGCTAAATGAAAAAAAGAACAAATCATAACAATTATGTTTGCTTTTAAAAACATGAACGCTATTGAGAATATCTGTGTATTAACAAAAAAAAAAAAAAAAAGGAAAACCTAGCAAAATGCTATGGTGAATAATTATTTGTCTAATTTCAGTTGTTTAAAGGTTTCTGGTTTTTGTGGCATGATGACTAACAGCAGCTCCACCTGATCTCCTAACCTTTAGACCAACATCAGTAAACAGACCACAATAATTCAGGTTGTTTTAGCATTAGCTGCACGCACAGATCTCCAGCTGTTTGATACAGAGAGCTGGCAGGCAAACCTGTCACCTCAGCACAGAAAATAACTCTCACTATGCGGTTTGAGAGACGTGGAGGGCCAATAGGGGCAAACAGGCTAAAGTTCTACTTCTGTTGTTTTTATATTTTTGCAGGTGTGCATTCAAGCAGAGCTCGCAGCACAGCAGCTGTTTAAGGTTAACCTGCACCACTCAGTTCCAGCTGTTCAAAGAGATGTAAACATTTGTGTAGAGTGTGATCAGTCACGGAGGGAGAGAGAGAGAGAGAGAGAGAGAGAGAGAGAGAGAGAGACAGCCAGAGAGAGAGAGAGAGAGAAGAGGGTCAGCCATTAATGAAAACAGAGGCCACATTATTATAGGCGATGTGATTTTCCCATTACTTGCATGCGTGAGAATTATTCAGTTTAAGAGATGTCTCGCCTACGAGCGACGTACTTATCTATATATCTATATACGCTCATCAAATATCAATCAAGAAATTAATCTCAGCTGTGTAATTGATAGGTTGGATGTGTGGTTTATGTATAACCAACAACAGCGACAATAGCAAACAGCCTTCGAAAGCAGCATTATTTATTTATTTATTTTTAATTTTTTTTGTAAATAAAAAGCTAATTCAACTAATTAGCCCACAGCTTTCACTAAAACAGGGATATTTACAGATGGAAAAACTTAAATCGCATTACTTCATCCGAGTAATAATTGCAAACGCCTAAAAGTTTTTAATTTGTTTTGAACTTCTCCACTTGTTTAACTCCCCACATGCACAGTGAAGCAGTAAATAGTTCACTCAGATCATTCACATTACAGCTCGTGCGCGAGACGGACAGCGACGGCAATTAATAGCTGCCTCTGCAGATTAATTAAAACCACGAAAGCAAAACAAGTCACATACAGTAAAGCTCCAGAAGGCCAAAATCAAAGAGCGCTTGAAATAAGACGTTTCCTGATTGCCAGATCTCGACGAACAATGCAGCGCTTTTTCTTCGTTTTATCATGAGAGAGATTAAGTACAGCTATAGGGAGGAAACCACCACCATCCACACATGTGCTCCACCTTTTGTTACTACGAGTGGGAGTGAAGGTCACATCCCAGGCAGAAGCTTCCAGGAGCCAGCCCGACTCTGCCAGAGAGGCCCCGGTGGGGAAGGAATGATGGAACGTTTCATGCTTCCTCTGCGACACGCGGGCCCCATCCGGAATACGTGATCCGACAGAGACAGGAAGGAGGAGAGACGTGTCCTCCGCTTGGGCTCACCCGGGATCTACTCCAGAAACGCAGTGGCACTCGTCCTCGCCAGGGATCGAGGCTGCTGCTCGTGCTCAATTGGGGACACAATGGAATATTGAATTTCCTCCGCTGGCTGCAATCTGAGATGTGCTTCCAAGCCTGGCGATGCCAGATCAGCGGTGCCACCAGGTTGATGCTAGCACGCACTGATAAACTACATGTGCGTCCAAGACACACACAAGCACACCTTCTCGACATGTGTAACGCTGTACTGCAATACTGGAACACAGGGGAAAATATACTGGATCCTGTTAGGATACTTGCATTATTATTATTATTTTTTAATACCAACAAACCAATTTAATATGAGTGTAGTACTCTCAGCTCTGGTTTACCGTCTTAAAATCTATTCTGCATTGAAAAAAAGTCTACAGCACTTCATTGTCTAGTTTAGTATGCCATAACAAAGACAGAAGAAAGTGAAATGCTCCTTTATTCCTGAAACCATTAGGCTTTGTTCCAAGGTTGGGCAGAATTCAGAATTTAAGAATTGGCTCTCTTCCAATTCCTGATTTAACAACAAATTCAATAACAAATGACGTGTTCTTCCACCATAGACAATAAAATGAAACTTAATGTATTTATCCATTGGTCTGTCTAACTATAAGGCCAATTAAACCGTAAAAAGTCATTTATAAACTTTCAAAAAATGCTTTGTCAAGCAAAGGCTGGAAGTTTGTATGTTTTCTAGTTACATCAATCACACTAATTCGTTTTATGAATTTCTCTGAATTATTACAAAAAGAAAAAATCTGAAAGACAATAAATGATGATATACATTAGGCATCTTCATTGCTGAAGTAAATAAATAAATAAAAACAGTTGCATTTTAAGCCTGGTCTATATAAGTATCATATTAAAGGGATAGTTCACCCAGAAATTAAAATTCTGTCATTAATTACTCAACCTCATGTCGTTCCAAACCCGTAAGAACACAAATTAAGATATTTTTGATGAAATCCAAGAGCGTTCTGACCCTCCATAGACCCTACCACATTCAAGGCCCAGAAAGGTAGTAAGGACATTGTTAAAATAGTCTATGTGACATCAGTGGTTCAACCGTAATTTTATAAAGCTACAAGAATACTTTTTGTGTGCAAAGAAAACTAAAATAACGACTTTATTCAACAATTTCTTCTTTTCTGTGAATGACATGAGCATGAGTAATTAATGACAGAATTTTAATTTTTGAATGAGCTATCCCTTTAATCTATTTACATATTTTATGTTTATAAGGCATAAAAATAAATTGAGTCATAAACTTATGCATTCAAATGTATTAAGTTAAATTATAATGTAATGTGAGAAGAACAATGAAACAACAAACTGAACTTTAGTGTCAAACGTGCTTGGCACATTTCCATTTTTTCATGAAATAACAATGTTTGAGATCCAACAACAATTTGCAGACCCCCTACCGTCCCGCCATGGACCCCCTATGGGTCAGGGACCCCCCGTTGAAAACCCCTGATCTATGGGATGTTGTTTTTTTCTTGCATCTGACTGTAAAATCAAACATGCTAAGATAACATGCTGAGCATTTTGCACATTTTGTTTATGGAACACAAAGGATTTGCAGGCGGTGGCTTTTAATGCGGTTTATACTCTACAGCACACAATAATAGCTCAACACCGCGGCTAATTAACCCGACTAACGGTTTCCCAGTACCCTGACTATGATAAATGGGAAAAGTTGATGGACAATGTGAAGTTCCTCCCCGCTCGCCTTTGAGATCGAGGAATCATCTCACGTACCGAAACCCCGCTGCTTTCCCTGAGGTCATGAGTTCAGTCTCCAACCATTTGAATCGTATCAAAACCTCCTGCCCTCATCTGCCGCTGAGTGTGCACTGTAAAAACTCAACTCCATCTCCGCAGGAGCTGTCCATCTGCCACAGGTACAACTCTGTAGCGAATCAGCTCATGGGGAAATATGAATAATTAAAACCATTTGCGGACCCTGCTGTTTTCCCTGAGGTCACGAGTTCAGTCTCGAATCGTATCAAAACCTCCTGCTCTCATCTACCGCTGAGTGTGCGCTGTAAAAACTCAACTCCATCTCCGCAGAAGCTGTCCATCTGCCACAGGTACAACTCATATATTATTACACCATCAAAATCAATGGCTGAAGGCTAGAGAGATGAGCAGACGATGGGTGCAGGTGAAACAGTAGCTGTGCAAGACAACCAGACAGATGTGATGAACTCTGCTCATAGGGAGCCAATTCAAATACTCTGCGATAGAGTGTTTTGCACTCTGAGAGGATGCCTGAACTGCAACTGCAACAAAAATGACTAAAACAAGTGATTTTTTTAGGAATTTTTGTTGTATAAACTGTTCTAGAATGGAAAATGTGCAATATAACCATCAGTATTCATCTGTGCATGTGAATCAACTGTTGAACATCTGCCATTTTTCTCAGACAAGCTTTTGCTCTTTTTCTATTGCAAGTCTATGGAAGATCTCTGTGTTTGGACAATTTTAAATGCAATTCTATGGGAAAAATTAAGTAAAATGTTGTGGAGTCTCATATAATAACACAAGTAGCCAAAGATGATACTGGTATTCTCATGAATGGTGGTGGAGACTAACTTGGAAGAGAATAAATTGTTGAATAAAGTCATTATTTTTGTTTTCTT
>NW_015548226.1:1010676-1030038 GCF_001515605.1 Sinocyclocheilus anshuiensis | reverse complement strand
TACCTTTCTGGGCCTTGATCGTGTCAGTTGCGTTGCTGTCTATGCAGGGTCAGAAAGCTCTCGGATTCAATCATAAATATCTTAAGTTGTGTTCTGAAGATAAGCAAAGGTCTTATGGTTTTGGAACGACATGGGGGTGAGTAATTAATGACAGAATTTTCATTTTTGGGTGAACTATCCCTTTAAGAAGTACACACAGTTGTCGGCGAGAAGCATTTGCTTCAAATCTAATTCACAGTGATCAGTTTTTAATCAGATTTGGGTCTAATTTAGCACTGCAGTATAACATTTTATGTGCCATTTTCTTTCTTTTAAAACTATTTTTTAACCAATTTGAGCACATTATATTGAAAAATCACCAGTCCAGTTAATTTCTATAGGATGTTCTGTATTGCTTGTCTGAGTTGGTAGCAATAGCAAAGGAGGCAGAACTGTGCAAAAAGTCTCTGTAACTGAAAAGTATACGAAAAATAAGATTTTTTCCCAAACACTGCGCATTCTTTCTTCCTAAGAAAACCATAAACAAATTTATTAATAAAACTGCATTGTAAATTTCTCACTATTCCCTTCCTTACGGAATGATTATGTTTTGATGTTATGGCTTAATTAACCACCTACTCAAATCACCTTTTATTATACATCTGAAAGCTTACAGGTCAGTAAGCCTCAAAAAACCTCAAAAACTAAAATTCCTAACCCTTCCCCCCAGCAGTGCAGCTCCTCTCTGCATTAATTTCATCTCAAATTGTGACTATGTTTGCAAACCTGCTATTTTCCAATGCTCGTGTGTCTTTCTTCACCCTGCTCAATGAATTCACAGATTCATCTTTCCCTTAATCAGAAGAGCGTGACAGGCGTTAATTAAGGTGTGTTTGCCCTGTCAGAAACGTCAGCGGTCAGCTGCTTTTGTTTGGCGAGGCAGCCCAGCTGTCAGGATGTTTGGCACGGCTCGACCTTGGTGCTGATGGGGCAATAAAGGAAGCAGTGTGGCGGTGAAGGTCGCCAGCTTCCTCCTGGATGGCTGCATATTCGCCCAGAACTGTTTATGTAATGTGCAAGTATTTGTACACTATTATATACACTATGGTTCAAAACTTTGGGTGAGATTTTTTTTAAATTTTTTAATTTTTATGAAAGAAGTCTCTTGTGCTCACTTGGGATGCAGTTATTTAAGAAAAATACAGTAGCAGTATAAATAATCACAATTTTAAATAACTGTTTTCTATTTGAATATATTTTGATGCAAAGCTGAATTTTCAGCATCATTACTCCAGTCTTTTGTGTCACATGATCCTTCAGAAATCATTATAATATGCTGATTTGCTGTTCAAGAAACATTTCAAATTATTATCAATGTTGAAATTTGTCGTGCTCGTTAATATTTCTGATAAAACTAAAATAATATATTCGGAAAATACATTTTTTGTAACATTATACATGTCTTTTCTGTCTCTTTTTATCAATTTAATGCATTCTTGTTGAGTATTAAATTATTTCCAATAAAATAAAAATAAAATAAATTAATGAATAAATAAATAAATTAAATTAAATTAAATTAAAGGATTGGAGACCAAGATGCTGTTCACATTAAGTGCACATATTACCATGAACTCTAACGCTCATCTTCGGGTCCATTTCAGCTGCTTTTGTGGCCAAAATGGATATCTGAGGAACCACTGAAGAGACTCTAAATTTTAAAACATATAATTTAAAAATAAGTAAGAGGGTTGTAAGTGATTAGGAAATCTCCTCTTTCATCTAAATTGAAGAGGAGTGCTGGGGAAACAAGTACCGGCTTTGCTTTCATGAGCATTCTGCCTCTCTGGAAATGTGTTGAGATGTTTTGCCATGATATAACACTTGCATCACTCTCCTGAAGAAAGACTGATCTATTTATTATGGCTATTATTACTTAACCATGAGCAATTCTTAGTTTTGGTCTTGTTTGGAAAAACTGTGTAGTAAGGAAGTAGCAAATAAATAAAGTTGTTGAGTAAAAAGATGTATTTGAGAGAGAGCTGCAGCCAAGGAGTAATATAATTCCCCAACATGCATCACGGTTACTGACTGCTGCTACAACACTCAGACAAAAACACAAGAGCACAGAAAAGTGCCACATCAATCCAGCCCAGAGTACCCAAGAAAACCATCTACACACTGGCCAAGATAGAGAGAAATTACACGATAGACCAGGCACTAATTAGCAACCATCTACCAGCTGTATGGTCAGATTCAGTGCTTTCTGTTGTGCGTTTATATGACCTAGTAAATAAATGAACCTAACAGCAACTACTGTGGTTAAATACAGAATTAAATTTTCGTGAACAAATGAAAGACTACAAAAGACTGATTTAAAAGTTTGGTAATCACTGCTTTTTTTTCACAGTTTTTGTTTGCCTGTAAAATATAAACTCTGTTCTGAAACCTAGTGACCTTCCTCACAGAATCTGCAAAGGCAGCATCCCAATTAACATGGCTAAAATGGCTAAACCCTTAAAGGAAAAAAAAAATGAACAAACATTTCCAAAAATATACAGAGCCCCTAAGGGGAGATGGTGAGGAAAATATGAAAAAAATATGAAAAAAACAATTATATTTTTCATTCTTGCATAAGTATGGCGTCCATCCAAGAAACTTTGCAACTCACAAAGGCACTGAAATATAGTTTGGTAAGCAAACACACAACTTCTCAGGGGAATGCAAAAGTATGAATGTAGTAATGAAAAGTATTGAAATATTTTTCCTCACATTTATAATGTATTTTGTACCGTCACTATTTTACTGTCCCTTTAGAGGTTCTGCACATACGAAACGAAACGAAACAAAACAAAAGAAAATTGTATTAAGCAGCTCAACTGTTTTTAATATTGAAAGGTTTCTTGGGCAGGAAATTAGCATATTGAAATTGTCACGAATTCGGTCCATGGACTTCCGTTTATTCACCACCAGAGGTCACCCTTTCCATTACATTGACTCTCGCACAACACAAACTGTTGCATAGCACCCCGGACTACATATCCCATCATTCTTTGCACGATTTGCACACTGCACTGATTGCACTCATTGCACACAGCTGTTTCTAATCACCTCACTCACTATATAACACCCACTCTAACCACCTTTCTCTGCTGAGTATTGTTTAGCCCGTACCCCTTTCCGAGTCCCATTCCGAGTCTCTGTGTTTTCCTTGTTTTGCCTTGCCTTGCCTGTTTCCGCGGTTTCTGATCTTTGCCTGTATTCCTGGATTTTTCCCTCTCGTCTCGCCCCTGTGATTCTGTCTGCCGATCGGTGACCTACGCTAGCCCTGGGACTATTCTTGTCTTTTGCCCGCCATATACCTGTTTGCCATTGTTTGACCCTGCCTGTTTACCACGTCTCTTTAATAAAGCCTGCAGATGGATCCACACGTCTCACGTCTCGTCAGCCCCGTTACAGAAATGATTCAATATATAATCAAATAGAAATATATTTAATACTGTAAATGTAGCCTTGGAGTGCATAAAAAAAACTTTAAAAAACATATACATTTGTTAAATCAGCCTTTTTTGAAAATTTGATTAAGATATGATAAATCAATACTCTGGAATATTTTTGTAATAAATTATTATATATTTATAATTAATATTATGTATTTATAACCAACATTTTTTATTGTTTATTTTTTTAGATTGACTTATCTGCAAAGGAAGGATTCACACCATATTGCGTTAGAGTTTCCTAAGATGCCTTAACACTTACTGTCTAGGCAGCTCACTAGATTCTGGAATTGAGCAATAATGTTCCCATTCTGCAGACCACATGGATCCATCATCGTAATGAAGTGTCACGAGCGTGTCAGAATCATGTTACATGTGTCTCGGGTGCGGGCTTTCCAAAGTTATGATTGCATGAACACATCTTCCATTAAACAGTCTAAGCTTTCTTGCGATGACGAAGCTCTAAACCCCCAACTGTACTGAAGAGAGATAAACAATATTGACTCCAGCCTCTGAAATGCTGCTGTTCTTCATAATCAGGTTAAAATCTTCAGGGCACAGAGAGAGAGAAAGCGACAGAACTTACTTTTCTCTATTTTAGCCTCACTCGCGTGCCTTTTCAGCACATTCGATGCTTTTGCTGGTAGCGAAAACTCAGTGAGCGTTTGGGAATGACTTATTTAACAGATCACATTTCCTTCTCTGTCAGCAAAAAAGAAGTCCCTCCCAGAGAAACACGGCAGAGGCAATGTGCTGTGAAATCTAGGGTCATCCAGAGACAAATAAGTTTAAAGCAAAAGGGCAACAAAGGACGTCGAAATAAAGAGCCCGGGCTCTTTCCAATAATTAATTAAAGCACTTTCAGCCATGCGGGAGGTGCAAATAGGAACCGCATTGTGTGTTTAGACCAGTAACAAAGCCAACTCCAGTGCTTCTGTCATGACGCTGCCAATAGATCTCATATATCAACACTTGGCTGTAACATGTAATCGCTTTAAATTTCGTCCAGGCTTGGGGTGTTATTGATTTAAAAGCCGTCTCTTCTCTTTCTGGACCTCTTGCCGAGAGCAACAGGAACGATCTACACGCGTCTTTTTTGGATAGCTGTCAAACCGAAGACCTTGGATGAACATGCAACTCTTTTCAAGTTATGGGTGAGCACTAACCTGTTTTATGCAAGGCAAGAGAACGGTAAATGCGAAGGCCATGAAATTACAAGCAAATCATGACAGTAAGTTCATGGCCAATTCTATCTTCTAAGATTGAGTAAGAGGTTGTATAAACCATTTACATAAAGCTCTTTTAGATAAGTTTCTTTGGACTGTACTAGTAAACAGACTGAAATTGAAAAACGGTTACAGTAACAGGTTGAATAAATTTGAGCTCAATTTTTTATTTATTTATTTTTTTAATCCTGGTCGGGTTGGGCCAGAAGTTCAGATTTGTACTTTCTTTGTCTAATAATATATAAAAATAAAATATGGTAGAAAGAAATGCAATTATATTTTACACAAGAACAATTATCTTTATTTAAAAAAAAAAAAACAGTAATGCGCTAAACATCTACATAATAAATTACTTTGCCAAACAACCTAAAAAATGACATTTAGGTGATATATTTTTCTTTCTGACATAAAAAAAAATGCTAATAAAATGACAACTAATAAATTGTAGCCTACATTTTGTTTTTGTAAATAAAATTTGATTCATACTAAAATCATATTTCTTTTAGCCATATACAACTGCTAAAAATAAAACATTACATTAATGTTTATTTTCATTCCATCTCATTCATTTCATTAATGTTCAACATTTTCATTAAACACCAAATGTATTAATTAGGTTATGCAAATACAGCTAGAAACTATACAGCTCCACAACAGCTATAAATTCATAAACTGAACTTTGCAGCATATAATAGTATACAGAGATTTGTTTATGATTTTCAACCCATTTTAACTGATGCTTCACAAATCATTCTCCCAAATGAGACATGTTAGCCAGCTAAATTATATATGTAAATCAGCAGAATTTGCAACAATGTTCAATATTTCACCAAAGAAAAAAAAAACTTTTATGCTTGCAAGGCATGAAAACTCAGGTACATAATCAACACCTCTGGCTTCTGACCATCGTTATTGTTGAGCCCTAAAACTGTACTTTTTAGACACTTTCACACAAAACAGAGTATGGGTAAGGTGGTGTATATGTGTTTTGGCAATATGAGCGATTGTATTAGTAAAGGAGTTAGCATCTGACTGTCTCCTTGTGGTTGCAGGCATTGCCTGAGGCACTTCAGTCTTCACTAGTCAGTGAGAACTGCAGAAAGGCAGTGTGTCCTCACCCATCTGCCTCTGCGCCATGAAAACAAATACAGCAGCGCTGGTGTGGAGTAAGCTAGCCTTCAGAAATAGGTGCAGACGTTTCAATCAGACTTTTATCCAACCTTTTACTTTCATGCTTCTCTCAAGCACCAGGAATATATCTTTAGAGCGTGTCTGTGGTGGGAGTTCACAGATGCAAACACACACATGCACAGATGCTGTTTATGGTTAGAGAACACAGTAGTTGGATTATCTGTTGAAATACCCAACATACCCAGCTCAGCATGATTCAGTGCTGATGTTGTTCAAGTCAGACTGAAGTCAAGTTATATCTGTTGAAGACAACATGAAACACATACACAACCAATTTTAGTTTAATAATGTGAAGATAAGTGGAACAATTCACGGTGGTGGTGAAAAGGTGATTTGAGTTTGTTTATTGGTGCCATGAGCTATTTTCATGGTGAGTAATGTATAAAAAAAAAACAATTTAAAAAGTTGCTTTAGATAAAAACTATAACGGATTTAGGGTTGTCTCTAGGTGATTTGAACGGGAAAGGACAAAAAATAAGACCGATTTGGTGACAAAAAGGCAATCTTTTTTTTTTAATATAGGCTAATCAGTTAAATATGAATCATTCACAGTAAGAATCCGAGCAAGTAAAGCCCCGTTCACACCAAGAACGATAACTATAAAGATAACTATAAAGATAACGATATTAGCGTCCACACCAGCGAACGATATCGTCTGTTTATTCTAAGCGCACATGCGTCTGCCGCTTTAAATTCTTGAGCTCGTTACAGCAGGATGGATTCTGATTGGCTGTCAGTGTTTTATCGTTCATCAGCTGGGAAAAAAATCGTTTTGAAAGTGATCACAACGATATCGTTCCTCTGTATCATTATCGTTATAGTTGTGGTGTGAACTATGCTATTCTTTAATATTGAGAACGATTTTTAGAACTATATCTTTATCGTTATCTTTATAGTTATCGTGCTTGGTGTGAACGGGCCTTAAATTGGCAAATTTGGATTTCAAATCCAAATCGAATTTGGATTCAAAAACTATGCTGTCATTTATGCAGTGTTGGGAAGGTTACTTTGAAAATGTAATAGGTTACAGATTACAAGTTACCCTATTTAAAATGTAATAAGTAGAAAGTAAGTAAAATGTAAATAAGTAGTGTAACTATTTCAATTACTTTATTAAAGTGATGTAACTGCTTAAATTTGATTACTTTATTATTTTTCTAAATTTCTATTGAATGTTTTCAACTGTTAATCATTTTGAAACATTTAAAGCAGACAGGGTTAAGCTAACACTGCATACCGTCAGACTTTCAAAATGCTTCTTCACTTGAATTAAGATTATAACAATTTAATTTTAAAGCACAGCCACCACAAAATCAGACTGTAGCACCTCTTTTTACTTTGAGATCTCCGAGGTTAAATACAGATTTAATACCATAAGATACAGTTTAATAGTTATGATACTGTTTTTGAAATCAAATCTTTGCATAGCTATGACAGGAAATACTGGCATCTAACAATCCCTTGGAAAAAACAGTTAATCTTAGAAAATAAAGCATATACATAAATCTAAATAGGAAATAAAACAGTAATCGAATCAGCATGTGTCCTAAACTCCTGAAACTTTGGTGTCTCATATATTAAAGCAGTCGATGCAATTTAGGAAAGAAATCAATCATATCTGTGTGTATCACATCAGATGTAACCCCCTTTGTAATCGTTAACATTTTCATAAGTAACTGTAACAGATTACAGTTACATTTATTTTGTAATTAAATCATGTAATTCTGTTACATGTGACTAGTTACTCCCCAACACAGCATTTATGTAAATGAGAATGATAATAGTGTGAAACTACAAATCATTCTGAAACTAGAGTGAGACAGAATCTGTGGAAAAACAGACCACTGGTGTTTTACTGAAAACAAGAAACTGGAAAATTTCAGAAATTCAGCTTAACCCAGCTGACCCTCATTGATTAAGCATTTCCACAAATCCATATCTAGTTTCAATGGCTGAACCTTCCTCACAGTCTGCGTCATTTGGATGTAAAAGTGAAGTGTGTCATTTCTGCAGCGCCAAACTGATTGTTTGGTATGTTAAGATGCTCCGGCAATCAGAGCAATATTCTGAAGGTGTCACAAGTGTTTACACTTTTTGTAAGGTGCACAACAAATAACTTCAACTTACAAATTCATGTGTCTGCAAAGTAAACTGGGGTAGAAAAAAATAACAAAACATGACACACTTCACCTATAACAACCCAAAATTACAATATTACACACACATTGAGCTCAGCCTGGACAAATCCAAACATACAACACTGTCGAAGACTGACACGGAAGACAAGAAACTGTTGCATAAAGTCATTATCTTTGTTTTCTTTGTGCACGAGAAGTATTCTCGTAGCATCATAAAATTAAGGTTGAAGCACTGACGTCACATGGACTATTTTAACGACGTCCTTACTACCTTTCTGGGACTTGAATGTGTCAGTTGTGTTGCTGTCTATGCAGGGTCAGAAAGCTCTCGGATTTCATCAAAACTATCATAATTTGTGTTCTGACGATGAACGAAGGTCTTCTTGGTTTGGAGTGACATGATGGTGAGTAATTAATGACAGAATTTAAATTTTTGGGGGAATTTTCCCTTTAACTATGACAGGGACAATGGCCAGTGGGAGAACGTTTAGGTGGAGGACATAGATAAAGGTGAATGTATGTGTGGAACAGCTCCACTCAGCACTGTGGAAATCAAGCGCTCCTCTTAGCCATATCACGACTGGAAACAGAAATCATATTTCAAAGGCCTCTTCTTCAGCCATGTGCAGCCGGGCAAGCATTTTACCCATAACCCCCGTGGCGTGGCGTTCTCTCTGTGATTCCACACAATGACTCAACCATCTGGACCTCTGCACCAATGTTTCTCAGTTTTCTGTGTCTGACAATAAATGCATATAAAACTCATGAATGAACTTTGATCTGACTGGCAAAATGATGATTTGTCTTGGACAAACCACATCTAAATAAAAACTGGGTTGAAGGGATAGTTCACTCATATAAATGGAAATTCTCACCATTTTAGTCCTGTTAAAACCAAGTATGATAACTAACAATTACAATATAGTTTTAAAAATTGTTCTAAATTTAAAAGAATAGCGGAGTCCATACCACAACAAGAGAATTATATTTCACTGGAAACACTTTAAAACATTTTTTTTCCAGCTGATGAAAATGTATGATTTAAGCATTTAAGCATTTGAGCATTTAAAGCGGCAGATGACAAAACTGCAGCACGTGCTTAAACAGAACTTTATAATTAGCTGGTGTGAACGCTTATATAGTTATTCGCATCCTCAACATTCTTCAAAATATCTTCTTTTGTGTTCTTTAGAAGAATGAAAGTCATAAGGCTTATTCTTTCTTTTCCATATTCAGCAAAGAGCTGAATTTAAATAAATCACCTGGCCTAAGACAAATCAGCTTTTCCAATCTCAGTGACAACAGACAGAGCTATAATGTACTTTTTGATCTTCCGGCTCAGCCGGGCCATTAACCGCGGATGAAATTTGCTCGGATTCAAGTAAGACGGGAATGACCACAGGCTGTCTGTGCCCTTGTCTGAGAACAGCAGCATTTACTATTCGTGAGTGAAACATGAAATATTCATGTAGTGATGCTCGATATTAGGTTTCAGTGAAAGCTGGGGGAGAAGGTGGCAAATAAGACGCATCTCTCCATGTCCGTTCATTCCCATAAACCCACCAAAAATCATCTCCCGTTACCATTTCCAAAATACGCCCTCTACCAACACCCCAGCCTCTCCCGGGATTCATGCTTCCATCTGAGGAGGGCCGTGGAGCCATCAGCGAGAACGTCTGCGCCGAGGAAACCTTGCAGAACGTGTCTCATCGGGGGTGGATCTCCTCCGGGAGCGGCATCATATGAAAACTGTGGCAGAATCGTGCCCACGGTCGATACTCTACATTACCTGCGCAAGCAAGGCGTTAGCAAATGACAGCCGGATTCCTCCAGGAGATTCGTTATCAATAAATCTCACTATATTTGTTTATGGCTGGCTGGGAGACAAAAGTAGAAGGAGGCGAAGCGAGGACCGATACCTGGCAGTGAGAAACCCGGACTAACGCATCCATTTTAATTCTCCCTTTCATCTCGGTGAGACAGAGGACTCTGGAATCCCGGGGGGAAGCCACATCATCTCTTTGTCATGACCAAAGTCAGCCCTAGTCACTAAGATCTATGCGACGTATGCCCGGTGCCCCAGGAGCGCTTCGCAGAGCTAATATTATTCCAAATCTAAATGGCTTTGAAATGCAAAAGCACACTAATGCCTTTTGCATGCCAACTGTTGCAAAGCCTCTTAATTGCATTCTTGCTCTGGTCTCTTGTTTACACATGATCTGCAACATCCCATTTTTGGCAGCGACCAACAGCGGAGGCCTCACAAGACAAGCCTTGCAGCCCACACAGAGAGGAGCGGATTGACCAGACACAAGGAAAACGAGAACTAGGTGATTCAGGGCTTTTTCATATCTGCTCTGTTCAAGGCCTTTGAAATACATGAACCCTGATATAAAAACACATGCACACCTGATGAACTTTGATGAGCTGGATAAACCACAACACGTGAGCTGGGAGTCAATGATTAACTCTGAAAAATACAAAGAATAACATTCTCAAACATCAGTCAATGATATTTAAAAACTAGTCGTAGATCATGCTGTAAAAATGATCAAACTGATTGTCAAAATCTCACTTTTTTCCATAAAAACTAAATGCAAATTCTTTATACACTAGAGTGCAAAGGTTTGAAGTTTCCTATGTTTTTTTTAAAAAGTCTCTTATGCTCACCAAGGCTGCATTAATTTGATCAAAAATATAGTAAAAACAGCAATATTGTGAAATATTATTTCACATTTGTATACTGTAAAATGCAATTTATTCCTGTGATACAAAGCATCATTACTCCAGTCTTCAGTGTCACATGATCCTTCAGAAATCATTCTAATATGCTGATTTGCTGCTATCTATCTATCTATCTATCTATCTATCTATCTATCTATATATACAAAAGTTTGGGAACCCCTTGCAGAATCTGTGAAAATGTGAATAATTTTAACAAATAATAGTCCACAACACAAAAAAAATTGCTGAAATGATTAAAATAACCTTCAAAAGTTTGGGAACCCTTGGTGTGGTTACCTGGATTAAAACTTTTTGAATTTGAAGATGAAGGTAAATTGTACTTAATTTGTCTTGCGGGAAACATGCAAGTATCTTCTGTTGCTTCCGAAGGGCAGTACTAAATGAAAAAAAAAAATATTTCAACAAAATAAGAACAATTTGGACATCTTCATCCTGTTCAAAAGTTTTTCTCTCGATCTCGGCCCTCGGCATCGTGTTTCTTTCTGGAGCATCAGTGAATGTTTGAACCTTTTTTAAAGGGGTCATATAATGCTACATGCACATTTACAAGTTGTTTGAACTAAATGTGTGTTGGCAGTGTGTGTACACAACCACCCTAAAATGATAAAAATCCACCCAGTGGTGTTTTGTTAATCTACTAAAATTTTTACTTTTGCAATACACCCACCAAAGTGCACACACAATATATGCACATGAAAATTACTACCATATATTTGGGATCTTATTAAATCAGGGCCTTATTCTCATTATTTTACAGCTGTATCCTCTATGTCTGGATATATCTGGATATCCTCTCCTAGTCCTCTTGTTCAATGCCTCCCGCTGGAGTTTAACTGTGTGAATGGTGACCAGGAAATTACCTAATTTCAGCCGTATAGGACAGTTTTCCATTTCCAGATTAAGCCTGCGCTGAATTACACTGTCAATGGCGACTCTTCCCTGAAATACTATTTAATCTAGCAATAGGCTTAATCTGGCTTGGAAACCCGCCCATGGAGTTTTAATTAAATTTCATGCCAAATATAATACCACGAATACCTCTATTCACAAAAGCCACGGGAGAGGTTTTATTAAAAGACGGCTAACCATGTCAGGTCTCTTCGCTTGAACCAATAACTGATTTTCTTTTGTTTAGAGGTGCTGGAGGTCAGGTAATATGACTGCTGTAAAAAGCTGACACAAGCATATGCCGAGGCAGTAGATGCTGTCATGTGCCGCCCACAGTGTCTGTGTCCGATGCTATAAGTGGGAGAAAGAGGATGTTGGGTTAAGTACATGGCATGACGTCATGGTTAGCACGCTCAAACCAGTGTGTATGTCATTTAGCTGTGTGTGCATGAATGAGCCGGTGAAACAGAATGTGCTATTTAACGTGTGACGAAACCATCACCTTGCACAGCAAGGTGAAAGCAATCGATCTCCCCTCCCTCACGCACACTCTCCCGCGAGCCCGTTCCTGCGCTGTGATTGGATGCAATGATTCTGCCATTTGACCTTCAGCATGGTCAGTGGGGACCCTCCCCTTCGCCCGTTAAACTGAGCCAAGGCCACGTCACATCTATCTCTGTCAGCCGCCGGCATGCTAGCGATTCATCAGCGAATGGCCAACAGTGGCATGAGAGTACAGCACCAGCACATGCAAACATGCTAACGCACAAGCCCCTCCCACTCTTTCCAAATGTCTATTTAAATAAACACATCAATTTTAGCTCAGTACATTTAAAAACCAAATCCCTTGTGTCCGGCCAAAACGTAATTGCCGTGCCGGTGTTGCAAATCTCTTGCAATGCACGCAAAACAAATAGATCAGAAAGCCATTACATGTATATTCATGAAATGGCAGACCCTGGGATCGCTCCAATCGATAGGATTAACTAACAAGCAAATGCAAACAAAGCACTTTGTAATCCCGTCCAAACACAACACATTACATCAGCTTTTTGTCTGCCATGCAAAATCAAATGACAAATAATATTGACACTGAGGAGCGCTGATGTGAAAGTTTAATATCTAGCTTCACGACAACATGCAAGCTTTGCCAATAACGAACTACTTTTTCCAATAAGTAGCAGTAACAAAACGCTAAATCACTGTTTTAAAGACACATTTTGTTACAGACACAGCTGTGTAGCTGAGCGAACTGAAACAAACCCATTCTTCTAAACAGTCCTCTTTATTATGATGTCTAAATAAGTCCAGTCAATCAGATTATTTACATGATTCACCATTACATGACTTTGCACAGAGTATTTTACGACTTATAATTGTGCCTCTATATTTTAAAATGTGGCTTTATTTCTTATTTTAAATTTGGTCAGTAAGGTTTTTATTCAGCAAGGATGCATTCAATTGCTCAAAAGTGACAGTAAAGGCATTTATAATGTTTCAAAAGATTTCTATTTTAAATAAATGCTGATCTTTTGAATTTTTATTGATTAAAGAATCCTGAAAAAAAAAAAAAATGTATCACAGCTTTCATGAAATTAAGCAGCATAACTTTTTTCAACATAAATAAATTCATTAATTAATTTATTATAAATATTATGTTAATTATAAATAAATGTTTCTTGAACAAATCAGCATATTAGAATGATATCTGAAGGATCATGTGACACTAAAGGCTGGAGTATTGATGTAAAATATTTAGCTTTGAATCACAGGAATAAATTACATTTTAAAATATAGTCACATATAAAACAGTAATTGTTCTAAACGGAAAATAAGGCTCCACAATATTAGAGTTTTTACTATTTTTTATCAAATAAATGCAGCTTTGGTAAGTGTAAGACATTTCTTGAATGAATGAATGAATGAATGAATCAATGAACAGAAAATAACATTAAAAAAATATTGCTGACCCTAAACTTCCAAAAAGCAGTGTGCATACATTCAAGTTCTTATACATATAATTTTATACACAGAGCTTACTGTACATGCACGAACTTTAGATACTCTTTGTTTAATAGATTGCAACTACAAACTACTACCAACTCTTCCCAACACAGCTGTTGAAACCAGAACCTGAAAATATCATGTCCCCACTTGAAATATTCATATTAACATATAGACACACGTGTACGGCAACCTAAAAGTGCTGTGTTTAATGACAACAATAGCTCATTACAAAAGACGCCTGAAGTCTCCAGTGAAATGCACAGCCTTAAACACACTGAGCACATTTATGAAAGATTTAGTGGTTTGAGAATGTCTTTTTTAAGCTGCTCTGGCAAAGCAATGTCATTGGCGTCGCTTTCGCACCATAAATCTTTTCTCTAATCAGATTGTAAAAAAGCAGCGCAACATTACATCATAAGTGAGCTTTTTTGCTCATTCCAAAAGTGCCGGAACAGTGGATTCTGTTCTGTGCTACTGAAAACATGCAAATACCCAGAGACTATAAGACTATGCCTGCTCGTGATTGCATATGCGCCTGCCTGCGTTCATTATGAGATGTTGTAAAGGACATTGTTATCCTGCCGAAGACAGCCAGACATAAATGCTGCGATACAGTGCTAAAAAAACAGCACACACTGCTCAAGATGAAGCACTTAAAAACCTCTCGCTGAAAAGAAGAATGTTTACTTTCTTTTTTTCCTCTTCCTTTCTCACTTTCAGCTCACAATATCGCCACTTCCCAAGAGACTGCATTTGAATGACTAGAGCGATAATTTAGCCAAAACATTACTTTGACAAAGTGTGTAATAAAAGCAAAGGGACTGGTTTGTGAGGGACGACCACAAGACGCATTTGTTTTTAATTGCTACGTGTCTGTTGCTTAAATTGAGGCTGATAAAATGTTGCTTTTTAAAGAAGGAGAAAGAATGGAAACAAATGGAATTGCATTAAGGTGTGGGTGGGAGGCAAAGGCGAATGTGAGCGCCGTGCAGATGTGGCAGAGGGGATTTTGCTGGCTAACAGAAGAATCACAGCACTTGTAATCCTCAACATTAGACGCCCTGTCAAGCCACTAATAAAAATAAGCCAGATATAGATCAAGCGCCTGTGATATATGACATTTTAAAGCCCTCTAAATCAAGCCGTGGATGTGTGACTGTCTCTCGCTCCTGCTTCATATACAGTCTCGTTCACAGGCGTACGTTTAAAGATTTAGCGTGCAATGCTGGTTAACTGCCGGTAATTAAAGGAAAGCAAAGTTTCTGAATTTAATAAACCAAATATACATGAAAATCAATAACTGAGTCACTAAAATTCCTGCATTGAAAATAACCACTGCACACTAAGCTGAATATTACCATATAGATATCCACTTAGTATATTAGCAAACACTCAGTACTATAATACAAATCACATTACGAGGCAAAAAAATCTAATTTACACGAAATCTGAACTCATCCACCATCTACATGAGAACAAACAGCCTCACTTCTCTAATTCTCTAATGTAAGCTAAACAAATGTTATTAGATTGTTCACGTAGCAACACATACTACAATAGATACACTGCCGTTCAAAAGTTTGGGATGAGTAAGATTTTTAATGTTTTTGAAAGAAGTTCCTAGGTTGTATCTATTTGATCAAAAATACAGAAAAATATGGTTGCAATTTAAAATAAGTTTTCTATTTTAATATACTTTAAAATGTAGTTTATTCCTGTGAAGCAAAGCTGAATTGTCTGCCTCATTACTCCAGGCTTCAGTGTCACATGATCCTTCAGAAATCACTCTAATATGCTGATTTATAATCAATGTTGAAAACAGTTGTGCTGCTTAATATTTTTTTGGGTATCTATATACTTTTTTCAGGATTCTTTGATAAATAAAAAGTTAAAAATACCAGTGTTTATTCAAAATAGAAATTTTGTGTTACAATATGCACTACTATTCAAAAAGTTTGGAGTCAGTAAATTTTGTATTTCTTTTTTTTGTTGTTTTTAAGAAATTAATACTTTTATTCAGCAAAATTGTGTTAAATGGATAAAAAGTGATAGTAAATATTTATATAGCTATAAAAGATTTCTATTTTGATATTTTCTATTTTGATTCATCAAAGAATCAAAGAAAAAAGTATCACAGGTTCCAAAAAAATATTAAGCCGCACAATTGTTTCAACACTGATAATAAATCATCATATTAGAATGATTTCTGAAGGAACATGTGACACTGGAATAATGGCTTATGAAAATTCAGCGCTGCATTACAGAAATAAATTATATATTAAATTGTATAAAAAAAATAAAAAAAAAAACATTAGAAATTGCAATACTATTTCACAATATTACTGTTTTTTTCTGTTTTTGATCAAATAAATACAGCCTTGTATATATATATATTTATATATAAAAACCAAACAAAACAACCAAACAAGTGATTCAAAGCTGTTTCTTTATCACTCAGCCTGATTATGTCCCGAATGTTGGTAATCTAACCAGGATGACAACGGCATCTGGAAGAGAGCAGTTTAACTCATCACAAAGCACTGAATGTCTGTTCTGTATTAAAAGAGTGTTTTGCAGCCTTTTCTTGACTCAACCAGAATGTAAAAGAAAGGCAGCAGAATAATTTAATAGCTATTAAACGGTAAACAGCAAGTCTGGCTCCGTCTGTGAATAGGTATTATTTACCCCTGCAATTTCAGCCCTTCCAATGTGTTTAAAGCACTTGAAAGTGCAACTTTATAACACTTGCCAACTGCTGTGCCTTAAGGACATTGTTTGAGCGCTCTCAGACTGACATCTGGATAATGAACAAAGGTGTACGTCCAAAAAGACGAGACTCACCAATCCAGAGCTCAGCAACACACCAGACCATTTTTATTGCAATAACATTACATCTACACCGGAAACACTGAAGCAAGACGTCACTAACAACAGACCAATCAGTCTGTGAACATCAAGGCCACTTCATTCAACAAATTAGCAATAAATTGCTTTGTACTTTATATTCAACTGAAGTCCACAACCATTCAAAGTTTGGGGTCAGTAAGATTTTTTGGAAAGCAATTAATACTTTTATTCAGCAAAGATGCATTGAATTAATCAAAAGTGACAGTAAAGACATTTATAATGCTACAAAAGAAATGCTGTTCCTTTCATCACAGTTTTCACCTAAATATTAAGCAGCACGACAAGAACATTAAATATAAAGAAATGTTTCCTGAGCACTCAATCAGTTTGTTTGTTTGTTTGTTTGTTTGTTTGTTTATTTATTTCTAATTGCATTTTATACAGATGTTTTTAACATTGCTAATAATAAGAATAACTGTTTCTTGTGTATATGTGACACTGAAGACTGGATTAATGATGCTGCTGCAGCTTTGCATCACAGGAATAAATTAATAATGTTATGAATAAAAAGTGTTATTTTAATTTGTAAAGCAAATTTCACAATATTACTGTTTTTACTGTATTTTGATCAAATAAATTTAATCTTGGTGAGAAAAAAAAAAAAAAAACAGATAATAAATTAAATAAATAAATGAAATCTTGGTGAGCATGGTGAGACTTATTTAAAATAAATAAATAAATAAAATAATTAATTAAATTAAATACGACCCAAACTAACTTAAAAATCGATTTCAAATCACAAGATGCATCAATGTATTATCCAATAAATTAATGCACATCAGTTAATTGTATAAAAAAGTAAATAATCAGAGCCAATTATGAGCTGTCAATCAAAAGGGGGGCAGAAAAGTTTAGTGATTGTTCTAAATATATAAAATGGCAAAATAATTAATATGCTTTTATACATTTAAATGCTTATTTATATTTACAAGAAACATTACAATCTGGTTTTGGCGTAACAGTCTGAAGTTACTGAAATACAAATATAAAATGAACATGATATTTGAGAATAAAACAACTTTATTTGCAACAGGCCATTGGTGATGTGCCTCATCTAGCTCTTCACACGTAGACAGCTATGTTGATTATAACAGAAGTGATGGAGTTTTGTCATATTATGGACGCGTGTCAGCTGTGGGGTGTTAGCTAGGTGTGGCTCATTGCCTGCTGTTCGTTCAGCCTTTTAACCTGCACGCTTGTGGACTGTGAGTGAGCAGAGACCCTCCGGTGCTGCTCTGATAAGGCCCATCTTTCTCTTCAATGCTCCGTTGAGGACTAGAGCCTTCGCGGGCCCTTTTATCAGCCGTGTGAGGCAGCGGGAGGAGGGAGGTGAAGACAGAGGGTTTGACAAGCGCTGACCCCCATTGACAGGTGGCCAGATTGAGGGGTGAGATTAGCTCCACTCTCCAGCTGAAGGGAGGGCGAGCGAGACACATCAGCCAGGATGAACGACCATGCCGTGCCACAGTGTCATGCCTGGTAGCCCTAGAAACCTGGCAGGAGAATACATCACCACAAAGGTGTGCAGGCGGGGACTAAAACCTACTTCAGCCCTATTTGGAGGGGATTCTTTTCATATGAGGAGGTGGGCTAATGTAATGCTTTTCAAAGCTTCTCCGTTATTTTAATTGGACCTTTTCCTGTGCCAGAAAAGATTCTTTTGAAAATAACTTTACTTTACTCAAAAAGAAAAAAATAATCCAATACAGCATCATCTTTCAAGATTTTGGCCAAATGTATTAAACAAAAGAAAAAAACTGTCAAAACTTTAAAGACATTAAAGTATTTTTTCGAGATATTTAAAAATGTTTGCTGCATAGTTAAAAAAAAAAAAAAACGATACGTTTTGATAGGAAAAAACATAAGTCGCGTAGTCTGTACGTCACATTTTATTATTACATTCAGAAATAATGTAGGCTAAAATACCGGTAAAGCAAAATGTTTACAAACAGTATGAACACAACTAGGCTATTTTAGTTCCCTTCTCCCCACAACAAATCCTCTAAAGTTAACAGAATTTAGGCTATATATATGTCAAGCCAAACACAAATTAATTTAAAGTGGAACTGAAGCCTACCTCTCTCATTCGGCATAAATCCAAATGTTTTCATATTCTGTTCGAAACTAATAAATTTGATTTCCTTTTTGTTTCTGGTTAGGTTACCATCAAAATTTTGTTTGTTTATGGTTTTCGTTTTCGTTCCTTGAACCGGTTCAGAGCCCTGAGTAATACTAGCAAACTGAGAATTGTGAATCTATAACCATCAACATATATATTTATTTATTCTATACACAACTGTTGAAAACCCTTCAAAAGTACCGGTTTGGCCAGATTTTTAATCTTACTATGGCTGTATTTATTTGATCAAAAAATGCTGTAAAAATAACGCTACTCTTAAAAGCTATTAAAGCTACTCTTGTCTTTTTAAATATATTTTAAAAGGTCATTTATTCTTGTGATGGCGAAGCTGAAATTTTATCCAGTAATATCTCAGCTCAATATGATCAAATTACTACATTATTTACATTTTTATATACTTTTTTTTTTATATACACTACAGTTCAAAGGTTTGAGGCTGGTAAGCCTTTAAGTTCTTGAAATAAGTGTTTTACAGTAGCCAAAGCTGCATTTATTTACTAAAATTTTTTTTTATATTTTAATATATTTTAAAATATAATTTATTCATTCTCTCAAAGCTGAATTTTCAGCATCATTACTTCAGTCTTTAGTGTCACATGATCCTTCAGAAATCATTCTAATATGCTGATTTGCTGCTCAAATGA
>NW_015548226.1:1006501-1010617 GCF_001515605.1 Sinocyclocheilus anshuiensis | reverse complement strand
AAATCTCTAACATTACAAATGTCTTTATTTTTATTTATTTATTATATTTTATTTTACTAGAACAGTAACAGTAAAAGAGTCAAATAAAATTGTAAAAAGTGACCAGATAAGAAAATTTGAATTAATTTTGTCTAACAATCCCAGATATATGACCATGCATAATACTTCCTGCTTAAATACTTGCTATAGACAATTTTGAGACAGATCAGTTACACGTGACAACAATGTGCAACTGCAGAAGGTTTGCGATTTCTATAGGTTCTTCTCCTGTATGAACAGTCAATAAACATTACAGACATCCACTAACTCCTTTACAGAAAACTAATCCCATTTGAATAGGGCTTTTGAGAGAAGCTTGCGGTTAGAGCTCCTCTACTGTAAAAGAAGATGGATGTTATAGCTGGAGTCAATGAGATGAGGTTTGATTCAATCTCTTGGCTATATTGATTTCAATTGATTTAAGAAAATACAGCAGGCAGAAAAATTGAATTTTCCAATATTACTTTTCAGCACTGTCTGATCATCGTCGGCACGTGCCATTCAGAAGCGTTCTTAAGGTAATTAGTTTTGTTTCTTGCCGGGAAGGCTCCTTGACCTCATTGTCATAGTCGCCCGGCATCAAACGGCTCACAGAGCGGCAGAGCCTCTCGACTGCAGCCAAAGTCGTTTGAACTCGACTCCGCCTATCCGAGGGAGGCGGATGAATCACGGATGGCAAGTTGCGCAACAAGTGCAGGCCGTTTTGTGCTCGGAAGATCTCCCGTTGTGCTGGGGCGTCTTTGATGATGTCTATCGCAAACTTCTCCAGCCTTGCATAAAAGAGCTCATTTCAGGACCTGCTTGGAAAAGTACAAGACGTACCGAGTTCTACAGCAGTTTAAAGCTACATTTCTCTGAAGTGCAACAGCCAACAACATCCTTTAAGTATCGCAGGGGGAAAAAAAGCACAACAACAACAGAAAGAATGGAAGAGAGGAACATCAAAGCCAGGAGCTCGACTTAAGTACGCTATTCATCATTCTCATTGTCATCGCAGGTGACGCTCTGCTGAGAAATGCAGTTAACGTGAGAGCGACGCTGTTGGACTGCCAGAACCGTGCATCAAATTTGCGAGCGCTCTGCAGTCACAGCTCAGGACGCCTGAGTCATTACGCTCAGCGTAATTTGAAATTAATTTAACTTTTGCTTTAAAATACGTAGGACTTTCTGTCTTCTCCACGGTGTCGGCTAAATAATAGCTTAAGACTTTATAACACAATCACTTGAGTTGCCATTTTTCCCTGTGATTATTTGCAGGAAAATGAGAAGTGGAGGCCTGATTGAGAATTAAAATCTAATCAAGCTCCAGTCTGGCCGCCGCTGATGAGCCGGTGGCTATGCATCACTGACATCAGCCCACTCCCCTGACTTCTATTACTCTAAAACACAAGCTCTGCTTATCTATTTCTATTACCCCTCAGCTGTCTTTTCCCTTTCTGACCTCCTCTCCAACATTTTCCTGTCGTCTGATTATTTTCTCACTCTTCATTTGAATCCTTCTATCAAGCCGCATCGCGCTTCATCAGATGTCTCTTGCGATTACTTTGAATTTGAGGATTACACAAGAGGTTCTGTCTTTCTGTAGGTCTGTATAAAGCTTCAAATATGTACGTATGATGCTAAATGTATGAACGTCATTGCACTAGACAACAAAATATCAAACCAAGAGGCATCTGCAAACAAATGATGCAAGAACCTTTCTCGAAAAACAAACTTATTTTTATGAAAAAGTTTTGCTTGAGAAGTGTGCTTATGCTAACTTTATTCAAAATAAGTGCCACTTGGATTGATATTATCGAAATCAAAACATTTAAACATTTTAAATGTAACAAGTTAAAAGGCATTGTTATTTATTTTATTTGTAAAATCACAGTTACTAGTGAAAAGGGATATTTAAATATGAGAAAAAATGTGTGTGTATATATTTTATGTCTTATAAACTATTCAATGATAAAGAAATAGATAATATTTACATAAAATATATACATTTTTAACAGTGTTTTTATCACTGAGATACTATTATAATTTTTATTTTTTAATTAGTTTTTATTTTTATATTTTCCATTTTAATTATTTTGCAGTGTTTTTATTTATTATTATTTGTAATTGTCTATATAATGTATATGTTTAATTATTTCAGTTTTAGTATCTCAAAAATAACAGTTTTTATTTTTGCTATATTTATATTTTATATATTTATTTCATGTAACAAATGTTCCCCTTCAGGAACTCGAGCTGCAAGATCCAGATCCAGCACCCGCTCTCGGGGTTCGGAAGCCCGCGCTGCGGTTCTTTACCCTGGTGAGAGGGCTCGACCAGACTGTCTTCCTCCGAGGAGGTTGATATGGAGGGCGTCGATGAGCTCGCCGCTCGAAAGACTTTTTTCTTTGCGAAACGAACATTTTCTCCACAAACTCAGATCGCGCGCGTGCAAAATGCACTTTTGTGCGCTCAAAATATGATATTTCGCGCGCAGAATTGTGGCAGAAATGTAAGCCCATAAAATGAGCAGCTTTACTGTGGAGCGGAGCTCGCGCAGTCAGCTCTCAGGAAAAAGAAAGGGGGCTGATTGTGCTTTACCCACTGTTAAACACTCCGCTATCGCTGGGCACGCTCCGAGGAGTGTGTCCGTGCCTGTGATCTTGCGGTTACGGTCCCGCTGCTGCTGAGGCACGGCGGCGATTGAGATCGCAGTGATCGCACATGATCTGGCGGACGAGTTGGAGATGGGCTCTCCCTTTCTCCACCCGCGTTCCCTAGATAGCGCTCTCTCTCGAGATTCGGAAGCCCGCGCTGCGGTTTCTTCCCTCTCTGGGTGAGAGCTCGCTGTTGCACCTATCTTTCTCAGAGGAGATTGATATTGTTTGTGTGACCGAGCGGCTCGCGCGCTGCCCAGGCAATGCGTGCATACATCATTTTCAGTTTTGAAATGAATCTTATCACAGCAGATCGTGTTTACTTGTCTGGTTTTTGGCTGCATTTTATTCTGAGGAATTAAAATGAAGTATTTCTTCTGACTATGAAAAGTTAGATATACAGGAGCTCTTGGGAATAAATAAATAAATAAAATTTCTTGAGTGAGAGCACACGTTTACCTCTCTTCCTCCGAGGAGGTTGAGGTGGTCAACAGGGGCTGCTGGGTGGGAGCAGCCCCAACCAACCATGTTCCGTACTCCTCAGAATTTAGAGTCAGAGTGGCGCTCCTGGGCCGAAGGCTTCTAGAGGAAGGCGGATAAAATGAAGTATTTATCTGACTATGAGAAGTTAGATATACAGGGGCTCTTGGGATAAAAATTTCTCGAGTGAGAGCACACGTTTACCTCTCTTCCTCCGAGGAGGTTGAGGTGGTCAACAGGGGCTGCTGGGTGGGAGCAGCCCCAACCAACCATGTTCCGTACTCCTCAGAATTTAGAGTCAGAGTGGCGCTCCCGGGCCGAAGGTTTCTAGCGGAAGGCGGATCCGTGGACCGTCACTCCCACTGGATAGTCTTCAGCTAAAACGTCCTGACGCCTAAGGCCCAGGACTTCTGAGGGCCGGCCCCCTCTGGGGAAGAGTGGTGTACACCTCATTATACAGTGGCCGTCTCTCCTCAGTGCTCTCAGGAGATCGATCTGCCAACCCTGCCACCTACGGTGCTTCAGGGCACAGCAGTCTTCGGCGAGCGCTTCTCTCAATCACCGCCCGGAAACGTAGCGGTACTAAGAGGCTCGCTACCTCTTGGGAGGTTTCTAGGGAAGCTAGTTCGGCCGTTCCCTGCCGGTCCGCTGCTTCAGGGCACCGACCTAGCTGCTCTAAGTGCACCAGAGGCCAGTCTCGTGAGACTGGTTCCCTTAGTAGGTCACCTGGCAGTTTGGGAGCCCCTGCCAAGCATGCCCTATTTGGCTTTGTTTCTATCCGTCTAGTCTTCCTAGCAGGGTCTGAGGACCGTCGTTTTCAATAGGAGACTTCAGCTATGAGAGTCCTGATGCCATGGCTCAGGACCTCGGAGGGCAGGCCCCTCTAGGGAAGAGTGGTGTACACCGCATTACACGGTGCCCGTCTCTCCTCAGTGCCCTCAGGAGATCGGTCTGCCAACCC
>NW_015548226.1:992979-1006112 GCF_001515605.1 Sinocyclocheilus anshuiensis | reverse complement strand
CTTATTGTTTATTGAATTCAATGTCACATTTGTAATCATGGTAATTTTTGGAGAAAAACGGCACTCTTAGTGTGAAATTGAATAACTATATGAAGTGGTATAAATATATAAATTTTCTGCCACCATGTCTTGAATTTGTGATCATTCTGAATGTATTTTAATAGACTGAATCATGCAGTGATCAGGCCGAGCGCACTCTAAATGCGCACGCGCACTATACTTCACGTTTTTCACGTTCACGAGTTTATGTGTTCGGTCACGCTCATTTGTTCTGAAGTCTCGAGACAAACAGAGTGAGCCTCAGCGCGAGCTTGTATTCTGTACTTTTTAAGGCCTTATATTAGGAAAACGTTATTTAAGACATTTTAAGACTTTTTAAGGACCCGCGGACACCCTGTCTCTCTCTCTCTCTCTCTCTCTCTCTCGCACGCGCTAATTCAAATAAATGATATAATTAGCCTAATTAATTAAAATAAATGTGATCTTACCGCACCTCCATCTCTGAGCCTTAATGATTCTGTTTCTTTACATGTATTTGCTTACTGACCCTTGCATGCAATCGTGAAATAGGCTACAGCATTTTTTTTTAATTGGCTATTCGTTGTGTGAAAAAAAAAAAAAAAGATTTCGGGTTCGGGTCGATTTTGGGCTCTAAATTTAACTGTGCCGCTTGGATCGGGTCAGGTCAGGTCAGACGATCTCGGGTACTGTTACGTTACAGCGTTTAGTGCTCCCCCCCCCTTTTGTTATTGGTAGTTTTGCTAATGCTTTGTTTCTTAGCTGACGCCGGTTCCACCGCACGTGCTTTTATAGCTTCCTGGTTGCAACGTCACCCGCCCATGACGTCTCGCCCATCTATTGGACTGATTTCATATGTGATTCAGAGCATGGTCACGCTGGGAGCATTCCCAAAGCATTTTCCGACGCAGCGTCTCGTTCCCTCGGGGAACCATGGTTACATTCATAACCTGGAGACGTTTTTATGATCTTAGTTTTAGTTTAGTTATTAATTATAATAATTATAATGCTGATTCAAATTAGAGTTAAATTCTGTGAGTCAGCACATCACGTTATTTACAATCAAAACATATCTCTCCCTCTGAAAGTCTTTTAATGACTCTTCTGCGAAATGAGAGTATGGAATTATTGTTTTCCAAATGCAGACTTGATTCCTGCTCAAACTATTAAACAGACATTGTGGAGTGTAAGGTCCATTCAAGAAGGCTTCATCAAGGATACAATAACTATATTAGTGTCCACACCAATGTACAATAACATTCTGTTTATTATAAGTGCATACTGCGGTTATGTTGTCTGCACAAATTCGTGTGGATTCTGACTGGCTGTTAACATTTTTATCGTTCATTAGATGAAAAAAAAAACATCTTCTAAAAGTGATTTCAATGATATTGTGTCACTATCATTATAGCTGTGGTGTAGACTTCCTATCCTCATTGAATTTAATAACAATTATTACAACTTTATAGTTATTGTCCTCGGTCTGAACCGGCCTTAACAGGAAAAATGCTGCAAGCCTTGCAATTCGGAAAGGCCACTATAGCGTAAACAGCAAAAAAAAACAAAAACAAAAAAAAAACATTCTGACCAACAAAGGCACAGTTTGCTCACATTTAACTTAAGCAAATTCTGGTCTGTTCTGAAATGTAGTTGAACCAAAATGCAACTTTGTAACAATTTAGTCCCAAAGCAAACCATTTTTTAATACCTTAAAGCCTGTTCACACCAAAAACTCCAACCTGATCTCATGACGAAAACATACCTATGGGAACTTTTTCGCAAGATGTGAAATATGCATCGCCATGTACGCTTTGTGACACATTTGATGTGAAATGGACCATTCATAAAGAACCATTTACTTCACTCCTGAATGAATCAGCCATTTGAACGAATCAAATTAATGAATAAATGACTCGAAGACTTAATCATTAAGACATTTACCACCACCTGGCAGTTTTAGTTTATTATATAGAGTATCATTTCATTAAATAAATTATTTAATATTCCCATAGTAATAATGATCAAATTAATAAAATAAATTATTAAAGGTATAGTTCACCTACCCAAAAATGACAGTTGCGTCATCTTTACTCACCCTCATGGTCCCAAAGTGTATATGTAATACATTTTTTCAAACAAAATATTTCTTGCTCAAGCTACTTTTTGTAATGTCTGTTTGATGCTTTACACAACAATGACTTTAAATTATCTTTTGGGAGCAATTTCTTAGCCAAATTTGATTTGCGATTAATCTGATTAATTAATCGCCATATCATGTAATTCATTAGATTAAAAATTTTAATCACTTACCAGCCCTGGTAAAAACGCAATCGCAAGCATGCCGTTTTAGCTTGTTTTTTGATCTGTCATCTTTGAGCTCTTTCATCGTGAGTTATGTTTTTGACAGGATTCGTACTCAAAGATTCCGCATCCCATGTCCACTTATGTGCTGGCTGAGCTACCGAGAAAGCTTGTTATGTCTGGAAAGCAAAACATAAGAAGCTGTAATCATAACTGTGTACAAAAATGAATATAAGTGCTCGCTGTTTTACCGCCTCTAGTGTTAATTTCTGTTGGAAACTGCAGTGATATGTACTTATTGGTACGTATTTCGCATCTTGCGAAATAGTTCCCACAGGTACGTTTTCGTCATGAGATCAGGTAGAAAATCTCTGACAATAACTAACTACAAAGTTCTAATAATTCTATCATCTACACTCCACACATGTTCCAAGCCTGTATGAACGTTTTTCCTCTTTTGAAACACAAAAGAAGATATTTTGAAGAATGGTGTTAACAAAACACTTTTCTGGTCCCCACTGACTTCCATTTATTTTTGCATACTATGGAAGTCAGCGGGGTGTGTCAACTGTTTGGTTGCTCATATTTTTCAAAACATCTTCTTTTGTGTTCAATAGAAGAAAGAAACTCATACAGGTTTGGAACAACTTGAGTAAATGATGACAGAGTTCTAATTTTTGGGTGAACTGATAAAAATGTTGACAGCAAATCAGAATCCACTTGACTTTTTAAAGCAGCAGACGACAGGACTTTGGCACTAACTAATATATACAGTAGTTATCCTTACAGTTATCGTTCTTATAGTGTGAACTGGCTTTCATAATTTCAAATATGTACATGGCTGACAAAATTGCTTGTTTAAATGATGGAGCACAATATGAAACTCTATAACATCTGGAGGTTGTCATGAGGGTTTGTGCAGAGCCACTAAATTATGCGGTTCTTGTTAGTGTGTATTTGAGTTTATTGTAGCAGAACCACTAATGGCCTGTTCATTAACACAACAAATCATCTTTAATTTTGACCAGGGAGCAGACTAGTTAGGAAAGACTTGTATTCGCCCCTAAATTACTTAATATGGAATGCTGAGTCAGTGTGGATTGACTTTACAACTACAGCTCCCAGAATGCCCTTCTGTCGTTCCCCTGGGGGAGGGTTAATGGAGGGGCTCATTAACCTTGGGGAGTTGCTTTAAATGCCAATAGTTTTAGCTGACACCACAAAAGAGCAGCAAAAAAAAGGGTCTCTCCTTTCCTCGAGCATGCAAATCACTTTCTCAAAAGGAAATTACTTCCCGAAGGCTGAACGCTATTAATCTAAATTCTGTGGTCGTCAAATTGTTGCACATAATAATATATAAGGAACGGCTCATGATGTTTATCTCCTCTGACATTCCATTCTAGGATGAAAACATGTTTTTTTCAGCCTCTGTTTCCTCAAGCACATCAAATGACGGTTTTCTTGAGTAGTAATGCATTTCCTGTTTACCGCCGCGATGACGGCGAGAGCCATTCTGAATGTCTGCATGCGTGCGTCTCACTTTAAAAGTTCAATTTTCAAACACTTCCCAATCACACTCGCTTAAAAGCTTCACTTATTTAAACTGCTCTCCGTCTATTCAATCAGACACACATACATTGCTTTAATGTAAATTATACATCACAAGCAGACCGTAATAGAACGGAGATTCCTGACATGGAGCTAATTTGTCTGGAATTCCATGGAGAACCTACTCAGCCCATTCTCTCCGCACAGACGTGCATCACCATCAGAGCTGTTTAAATTAAAGTGCCAGGGAGACATGGATGGTTAAATTATATATTACATGCCACTGTTGTGTACTCTACCAGAGTAATGAACCACTGCACTCACTGCTTTATGGTGCAATGGATGAGACTGCCATAATGGCTGCTGATAGAATCATATTGCTAGTAAACGATCAACAGGCTTGGATGACAAACAATCTCAAAGAAAGTACAATTTTATTTAGCTAAAAAGCAGTAATGCACAATATTTATTTATTGTACCACTGATGATTTAATAATTTACACTTCATTTTAAGATTTAGAACATCTAGCACTAACTTAGGGGAAAGTCGTGTATCATGACAAAGATTTAACCCTTTAAACGCTGTCCCTTCAAGTGCACATTTATAATTGTGCACATGCAAGGAAAACATTTCAATTTTCAGTGTTTTAAATTATATTTATTTATTTATTTATTATACTTTCAGAGTAGTATAGATTTGTAATATCATTTATCGGTTATTATTCATAACATAATAATAAGGTGACACTTTACAATAAGGCTCAATGTTTTTTGAAAATCATATTTCCCATGTTACAAAAACTTGGGGACACTTCATTTCCAGCGATACCGTTGACTTGATTGCAAAGATACTATTTAAACTGAGCTGGATGTTGACATCACTGAATTCAATGATGAACTGTCTTTAACTGAAAAATTAGTGTTTACTATTGTCATTTTGCATTATTGACACACTATTTTCCTAATTAATGCTGTTCAGTTGCTTTGACACAATCTGTATTGTTAAAAGCGCTATATAAATAAAGGTGACTTGACTTGACTTGACTCAATGTATTAACGTTAGTTAACACATTAGATATCAGAAATTAATAATGAGCAAAAATTGCCTACAGCGCTGATTAATCTAATGTTAACATACAATTGCTGATTGTTAATTAATATATTGATGTTAATAATTTATGATGCCTTTAGATAATGTTAAAGAATTGTACTTTATTATAAAGTGTTGTCAAATATATTTAGCAGCATCTGGCAGGATTTCAATATCACTGCATCCCCAATAAAAAGTTTTATTCGGTGAGAGCATGGTAGAATAATATTTCTAGCTAATGATCAACCAGCAAGTATCAAGGTGGAGAACTATCTATCCCAGAATGAGCTGTACCTCTGTGGAATTTCTTTCAGTTAACTGAACACAGAGTGCCTTTACAAACCACAGGGAAGCCATGGCGCAGTGGGAATCTTGGCAAACATTTAAAGGCCTTTACTTTTCATTACTTATCAGGCTGTTATCACATTAGGCCTTTGGTTGGGGAACTCTGGATAGCTGATCGCTATCAGTTCACCGTTCGTGGGTAAACGCCAACGCTTTGCTGCGTTGGCACATGGCACAAGTTCGCCAGCAATTACAGTGGCAATCTCTTTGCCCCATCAGGACTGAAAATTACAACAGAGGATGGGAAATTGGATTTCCAGCTCCTCAAATCAGCAAGAGTAACCTCCCTTTTGTCTTAAGGACATCAGCCATCGAGCTCCTCCTCTCAAACCCAAACCTCTATTAATAACACGGGTGAACGGACTGGCACAAGACCGAACGGAAAAGGGACAGAAAGCATAAGAAACTCCAAGAAGCCACCCTTCCCATGCCTCGCTTTATAGAACATCCATAATCCTTTGCATGATGACCAGTGTGGACAGCAGAATCTCTTCCCTGAGGCATGATGATTAATGTACAGCCGAATGGGCCACAGAAGATGATAGAATAGCTTGCTGAAGAAACAGACTTGACGGGAGAACTCTGGGAGATGGATAGCAGTAGACGTGTGATTCTTCCAGTCTGTATTTCTCTGTTCTCTGTTCTCGGAGCCCCCCAGGTGATGTCAGTCAGCTCTCCTTTTCCCTTCCTCGTCGCCGCTAATTTTGGGTGACGCTGATGTTTCGCGCACAGCTTGGAACGCGGTTTGTCACTCTAATGAAGTGCTTGGTGGGAAAAGCGCCTCTGGTCTGATCTCTCAAGGTGACAGAGACACGAGAAGCCGCTCTGCAAACAGCTTCTCCTCGGAGAGAAGCGTCACAGTGCTGCGCTATGTGGGTGCAAGTATGCATGAAAATGGAAAATGCGGTTGTTTGCAACTTCATGGGAGAAACCCCAAAACTCTCGATACTCCATCAAAGCAGGATGAAAAATGTCCTGCCGGCGCAGTCGCACCGCCTGCGTGACAAGCAACAACAACTGCATCAAAACATGCTTATAACTAATTAACTTCATGCAAGGAAACCAGTGTTTGGCAAGAATTGGCTCCCACGCCACACGGGAAGCTGTACTGGAATCAAATGACTAATGATTTAATGAATCAATCAGAGTCACTAGTTTTATTCTTTGAATGAATACGTGTTCTGAACGAATCATTTGACTGAAAACCTTTTCACACAAAGTACAATAATTATAAAGATAACTATAATGATAATTATATTAGCGTCCACACCAACGCAAGATATCACGCTGCAGTTTTATCATCTGCCGCTTTAAATGCTCAAGCTCTTTAAATCAGGATGGATTCTGATTGGCTGTCAAAAGGGATGTAACGATGCATCCCGAGCCGGTTGAAAATCGATACAAATATGTGACGATTCAAATCGTTTGAGATGTTTATATGAGGAACCGACTGTCTTTAGAAGAGTCTAAATGGTATTTTCTTTTTATCTTATATCTCTGTATAATGCATATTAAAGTAGTGTTTATAAGCACAGCACTGCTTTGCTTACAGCAGTAACCAAGCAAACGCTGTATTGCCGCTGTTTCATAAGCGCCACCTTCTGTCAGAGAGTGAATTTGCATCTCATTCAGCCCGTCTGCTGTTTTTGTTTCGTGCAGATATGTTTTGTGTAGTATAGTTTCACAAAACTAAAGTCAGAACATTGTTTTTGCTTCAAATTTCGGAATAATACAATCAAATGTATGCATTTATGCATGTATGCAGCATCTTTGTTTGGATTGTGATTGAAATACAGTCGGTTGCCTCTAATTTCAAATGGAAAGAGGCAAAATTTGATTATATGAAGAGATCTCTTTTATTTGTGTTATTAATTTGATTTGGGGTTCGTTTAAACATTTCAATTTAGTTCTATTATTTGTTATATATTCCAATTTCACAAAGAAATGTGCATCATTTTGTCCAAGCAATAATAAAAGGACACCCTTTCATTAATAATTTGTCTTAAATATTATTTTGTTAAATTATATAACAATTTGAATTGTATTGCAGGGTGAGTTGAGTGAATCGTTACATCAGTTGTCAATGTTTTTTTATTGTTTATCAGCTGATAAAATACATCTAAAATGATTTCAATGATATTGTTCTTCTGTCTCATTATCATAACAGCTGTGCATGGACTCCACAAATCTCATAGAACTAGAATGATTATTAAACTATATAGTTATTGTTATCGTTATAGTTATCACCCTTGGTGTGAACAGGAACTAAATGATTCAGCAACTCAGTCACTTGTTTCATTTCCAAATTGATACATTTTTTGATCAGACCGACTAAATTCATCAATGATTGAGTGATTGATTCATAAAGAAATTCTCTTGTCGCCACCTACTGGTGTAATGATGTAACCTGAGGAAAACGTTCCTGAAAAATCCCCACCACTAATGCACAGACTCATACTAACTTGCATAACATAAAATATCTGAATACTAAATGTATTAAAGTAATTTAAAGTAACTGAATTCAAATTTCAATCGCAAATCTGCATCTCAACTACTACTCTAATTCAAATTCAGGAGCTGAATTAGAATTTAATTCAACTCTGAATGGTGCACAGCCCTGCTTAGAAGAGTCTTTTTTTTTAACTTCCCGAGGGTCATAAATCTGCCAGCAGAGGTTGATCTCCATGTTCGTTTGTTGGCTAGCCATGTGTGAAAATGTTAATGAGGGTTATTATAATCCAGGAGATGCTCACGTTTTGCAAACTCCTCTGCTTTTCTGCTTACACACAACTATTAGGTGGCATCAATCCGCAACCGTTGTTGCGCTAATAATAGATCTAATCACTGGAGTGGCTCTGATACGTCTACGCACCTCTCTCTCCTTGTTTTTTAAATGGACAGCCAGAAGCTTATGCCAGGGAAAAGCCTCAGACAATGCCACAACGCATCACCCAAAAATATTAAGCGAGAAGCAATGCATTCTCAAGCTTACGTAATGCACAAATGCTCAGAATTAAAAGACAACATTTAGCTGTCATTGATTTGCTTCTAAACTTGAAAATGGAGCGCTACTCTGTTTTTTTTCCCATCAGAGCTTTCTTGGTCTTGCTAGATAAAGATTTTCAGAATCTCACTTTGATCTCCTTCTAGGATTAGCTCACCGGAAAATACTCTCACGCACAAACACCGTCTTTGCCACGTGGAGAACCGTTGTCTTTTTCTACGCCGTTCTTCCAGTATGATCATTATATTATCAGCAATACCTTTAAAAAAACTGCACAGACAAGCTTCCTCCACTCTCGGCCTAAAACTAAACAGCAGAATAATTACCGGCGTTGAATAATACATGGCGCAAAGCAATCAACATGTCAAAAAATAGTCCCTGGTTTAGTGTCGAGTGGCAGAGAATTCTGGGGGATATGAAGGTTTCAGTCGATACAGTAATAAAGTCAGGTGAAGGTGTGTAAGCTTTCTACATTTCTCCAAGCCTCCTCCTTCCTCCCTCGCCTGCCACTGTTTCCTCATTCCACACTTTTACAGACTTCTTCCTCCCACTGCCTTTTTATTTCTTTCATCCCGAAATTCTATTTCACCGCCGTAACTGGACTTCCCGCTCCCTTTTACAAGAAACTGATGAATATAATTTTTTATTTTTGTACAATTCACAGTCTAGGTGTATATCTGCTAACCGTGTTCTCCTTTCCCAGCCAGACCTGTTGGAGTGCTCTCTCTCTCTTTTGACGAGAGCCATAACAAGAGTTCTTTCACAAGAGGTGTGTTAACCTGATCTACATTCTTTCCAATTACGCTTTCCCAGGCAGGACAGCGTGGCCTTCAATTCTGTGGAACTTACCCACCGCTAGACTTCAAAGGAGCGCCGGCATGCAAAATGAACACCACTGTGCAAAATGTACAAACGTCGGCACAAACGGACGGCCGCCCTGTGCACCTCGTCCAAAGCGCAGCCGTGTCGCCTGTTCTCATCCTTGGGCAAACTCCACTCTGGAAAATAATTGAAATCCTTTCGGTTTGATAGACATGATCACATTGCATTATGTAAAAGTACACTGCAAACATAATCCTTATCCAGGGATTACCTCGGGAATTCGTCACGATCCTCCAAACTTTCTATGATAGCTAGTTATCCTTAAGAAGATTGCTGAATGCTGGGATGGATTTGGGGGTGGGATCAGAACGTTTAAAGAAACATAAGCTGAACAATTAATCTATTATTTTCCCCTTTCTCGTCACAGTCAATTTTATGGTGAGAACAAGATACTCAGGTTCCTTTATCTAGTCCATTTTTAAAGGCAACATACAGGTAAATGTATCCTCCACTACTTATGAAGAATAAAATGGAGCAGAGTAAATATATTTCTTTTTTTTTCTCCAGTTAAATGATTTGATAATGGTTTTTGATTTAGATTTTTTGAGAAATTAATACTTTTATTCAACAAAGATGCATTAAACTGGTCAAAAGTGACAGTAAAGACATTTTTAAATTAGTTGAAAAATAGTTTTTGCTTAAATAAATCAAATTCAAAGAACCCTGCAAAAAAAAAAGTTTCCAAAAATCGATTTGATAAAAACCCCCAAAAAAAAAAAAAAAAAAAAGGTTTCCAAAAATATGAAGCGGCACAACTATATTTAACACTGATAATAATAAGAAATATTTACTGAGCAGCAAATCAGCATATTAGAATGATTTGTGAATGAGTAATGATGCTGAAAATTCAGATTTGCATCACAGATATAAATTACATTTTAAAATATAATCAGATAAAAAAAAAAAAACAGTTATTTTAAATTGTAATTTCTAGGGCTGCCCCCTAATAGTCGACTAATCGTTAGTCGACCAGAAGAGGCTTGGTCGACCAAAATTTTATTAGTCGCTTAGTCGCAGAAGAAAAAAATTCCACAGTGGCGAAGTCACGCAGATTGTTAACGGCTGGTCTATGGTAATACAATAGCCTACATCAGTCAGGACATCCAAACGCTCGCCTATCATTCATACACCATGGCTTATCATCTAAAATTTGTAAGTATTATCAACTTTAATGGCCGCTCAATCTAATGTTAACCTAGAGAAATGAGTGCACATTTCTCTACACTCTTAAAAATAAAGGTGCTTCACGATGCCATAGAAGAACCTTTTTGTTTAAATGGTTCCATAAAGAACCTTTAACATCTGAAGAACCTTTCTGTTTCACAAAAGGTTCTTTGTGGCGAAAAAAGGTTCTTCAGATTATAAAAAGGTAAGAAAGAAATGGTTCTTTAAAGAACCTTTGACTGAATGGTTCTTTATGGAACCAAAAATGGTTCTTCTATGGCATCGCTTGAAGAACCTTTTGAAGCACCTTTATTTTTAAGAGTGTAGGTTAACATTAGATTGAGCGGCCATTAAAGTTGATAATACTTCAAGTGTCTGTGCGGAAGCTGAACAGTGGCGCTCACTGCAGGACAGATGGAGGCGCCGCTGCGCTCACTTGCTCTTAAAATACTCCGTAATTTTTGGTCATACAGATAAGATTAATACATCTTTCAAATCTGTAAAGACTATGTTTATTTGTGTGCTCCCACAATAACAACAAAATGCGCTTTTGTAAAATAATGAAAGCAAACAGGATGCGTTTTCTGCCGTCTCGGTCTTTGTGAACTTGGGCACGAAACTCTGTGTATATCTTTGCCTTACAGATATTAAAAATATATCTTAATAGAGAGTGAAATGTGACCCTGTCTGTGAAAACCCAGCTAAAGTCATTTTTTGGTGATTTACTGTTTTCTATATAAAATAATCCTTCATAAGGTAAAGAACATTCTGTGAAAATGTAACATTGACATCTTTATTACTGACTGAGTAAGACCATGTCAAAGATTGAAATCATAGTGAAATTAATGGTTGAAATCAAACTTTGATGCTTATCTCATAATTAGATTTTGAGACTTTAGCCTGGATTTCACAGAGAGGGTCACAAATGTCTACTTTCAAATGAACCAATTCAAATGGAAAACAAATATTCTCAGATTAGCTATGTAAGCTGTAACATGCATACAGGCGCATCACTACTGCAGAGATGACGAGTCAGTATCGCCGACTTCATCTCTTAAACTGAATCAAAGTAAGCACTTGTTAATCAGTGAATTATTAAAATGTTAATATAGCCTCTATACTGTTTTTCCCTGACACATTCATAATCATTACTTCTACCGGTGTGCTGTGGAAAGCTTTATGTGTGCGCTTGAGCGCTTATTAGGCTATGTAGGCAATTAAAGGCTCATTATAATGATTGAAATGTTTTATTAATAAACGTGCGATTAGTCGAGTAGGCCTAATGCTTAAAATGAACGACTACTAGTCGACCAGAAAAAAACCTTAGTCGAGGGCAGCCCTAAATATTTCATAATTTAACTACTCTTTAACTACATTGAAATTAATCATTTTCTACAATGTACTTACTGTGTATATACTTTGCATGTTTTTACACTTTACTTACATTTTAAAAAATCCCTGCATGTTACAAAATCTGTAATTAATTTCTGTATTTACATCTATAACTACAGTACATTTTTTAAATACAGCTACTTTTTAACCGACACTTAAATCTAACCATTTTACTAAACCTGTCCTATCTTTACCCGTATCCCACCTCAATAGCAGCAAAAGTGTTTTGCAATTCAACATGAACACAATAAGTACATTGTACCTAAAGCTTAAGTACTACATAGCATTTAAAGACAACTAATGTAAACTGGGACCAGATGGTGCTTCATGAAATTGGTCAAGTCTTGTAAGCAAGTCTGCAAAGTCTGTAGCATATAATGCATCTAAAAGTGTTGAAGAGTCAGGAAAACATTATATTATAAGCAGGGTTTGAAATTAACACCCGCCAACCCGCCAAATGCGGGTAAAAATCAGCTGTGGCGGGTAACTCTATCAAATCATTAGCCAAATTGGCGGGTTACTTTTTGTAAGTTATGTTAACTCATTAATTTCTTGGGGAAGTTCATGCAAGCCAAATCTGCGCAGGTTTAGCGCAAATACTGAACTCATTATATTATCGAGAATATTGCAAACACCAAACAAAACACACCTACAGAGTGCATGCATCTGCATAAGCGACTAACGTTACATTAACTTAGTGCACGTAGGCATTTAGAGTGCGTTCTTTCAGTGCATGATTCAGTCTATTAATATGCATTAAGAATGATCACATAATTCAAGATAAGGGGGCAGAAAATGTATATAGTTATATCATTTCATATAGTTAATCAATATCACACGAAGACTGCCGTTTTAAATAAAAAATCAGCATGGTTACAAATGTGATTTGTGAATTGATTTTATACAACAGTTTAATAAACAATAAGTTAATATCAAGAGACTTACGTTTTAGACACCATGCCTGCTTTTGCTCTATTTCGCCAACAAAAATAATTCCAAACACAGCCACAGCACTGTTTTGCATCTCTGAGCAACATGACAGTGTTTTGTTCCTGAATGAATCAACCATTTAAATGATTCGGTTCAGCCGCAATGACTCACTTATTAACCGTGATTTGCTGCCGCCTACTGGCGGTTTTAATTGTTTTAATTTTACATCTCTAAATGCCACTTCGTATGGAACTTCTGCAAAGATTAATTTTGTTGATACTGATTTCATTTGTTTAGTATCAGCCTAAATGTATTATTATTATAACTGACTGATTAAATGTAAGAATTTGACAACAGATGATGCACACTTTTAGAAAAAATGGCTTAATAAAGGTAAAATGCACATAAAATGTAAAAATCAATTTAAACTTATTGGAAAAGATTAATTTATATCACTGC
>NW_015548226.1:983517-992959 GCF_001515605.1 Sinocyclocheilus anshuiensis | reverse complement strand
GCAACGGTCGCTTTGTCCCGCCCAGTGTAGACGGCCTCAAACTGTTGGTGTATTTCTGTCTTTTTTTTTTTTTTTGGCTAGTAGAAGTTATGAATGGCCGATAACTTAAAAATTTTGTAGGCACATTGGCTGGTGAGTGAAAAAGTTAATTTCAATCCCTGATTATAAGGATTTTCAAATTTTAGTAAATTTTCAATTTACTAACTTGAGTCATGTGGAACTGAAAAATTATCACTGAACAAACAGGTTTCAGGTTTCCGTTTGCTGTCGGTTCCGCCTACAAACTAACGAGGAAATCAATCAGCCTAAAAAATGTCTCTGCAAATTAAACTAAGAAACTATTTTAAATTGAAAACGACATACATCACATAAAGCACTGTATTTAGTAGCATTATAATCTTTGCTGTTGTATTCAAATTGGCATTGACTACTAAAATGTTCTAGAGAGTGAGCTCATCTTTATTTTTGAGGAGGGAATTTAAAAAGAAAAAGAAACTTCCTTTACAGATGTTAAAAAGGAGGCAGTTGAAAGGAACATTGGGATGCTAACCTCATAGCCGGAGCGATTGTTTGCAGAATCACTGAGCTACAGTGATCTGGTCTTTGTTTTTGATTTTCACTGCTTGTTGTTTGTGGCGGCGCACGTTTTTTCCTCCTGCGTGCTAATGAGTTTTCCCTCTCTCCAGATGCAACCGTGCGTTTGAGAGAGTGTGTGCGCCGCCGCTTGTATATTTCTGTGATTCTCTTCGTATGCGTCGAACCGCTTGTTGTGTTTGCAGCGTGAAATTATTTGGCATTCTAACAGTGCGCCTCCATCTCTTGCTCTCTCCCACTCCCGGTTCCTGCTCGATCAGTGTCTGCCAAGGTTTTGTGACGGCTCGGAGAAGCCTAGTCAAACACAATTTTCTCATTCATCTTCCTGTCATTACCATATTTTAATTACTTTTTTTAAAGAGGGCCCAGGAATTAAATAAATCAACAGGAAAAAAAAAGATGCAACACAGGGATTATCCCCAGGTTTGTTGTCTCTAAGGTATAATCGTAGGACAATGAAAACCAGCTCGCAATAAGAGAGCGAAGCTACACTTGAAAACGGCGGCGCTTAGATATAATGACTTGGAATGGCTCGCAGGACTTCAAGGAATGGAGAGAATACTCGTCCTGTGATCCCTCAGAGGGGTCAATTGGATTTTATTATCCATAACATTCCGTGCACCTCATTTGACAATCCACTCATGGGGTCAAACCCACTCTCCCTGCCTAATGGAAACAGTCATCGGTAATGAGTAAAGCGGTTTAATAACAAGCTTTATATTAATGCTGGGCCTAATGAATGAGCACTGAAGCCTTTTCCCTGCTGATTACTAACTGATTACTGGGTTAGTACTGTGCCAACATTTTTAAAGTCTGCACAGCGAATTTCTCCGCAAACGGCTATTATACAAGTTCAGCGTTCTGTGTGCCGGAAACAAGGTAGCAAAATGTTGACTTTGGTACAATATCAGCTCTGGCACCTCAGTAACGATACGAGGCAAAAAATACACAGCCTGAGACAACTGATAAACTGTTAACATAATGTTTGGCTAGCTTAATCAAACTACAGAAAAAAAAGATGATGTGTAGACTATTGAATATGCGGGGTAGATTTGCATAGCATGGACCACAGTTAACACCATTAATATTATAATTATTATAATTGTTATTATTATTATTAAAAACAGAAATATTAATAATAAATAATATTAAATAAATAACATTATTATTATTATTATTATTATTATTTTGAAGTGTTATTGATAGTTTTAATTAATATTGATATTATTGTTATTAATATTAATAACATTTAATATTAATATTGTTATTAATATTAATAACCATTTATCATATTTATTTATTACAATTTTTTATGTAATAACAACAACGACCACGTCAACAGCAACAAAACCAATAATACTACTACTAATAATACTACTTTTGACATTTATTGTATTTATATTTATTACTATTTTTATGTAACAACAACAAACATAACAGCAGCGACAACTATTATTATTATTATTTTTATGCAGTGTTATTGATAGTATTAATTATTATAGATAGTCATTACTAAATTTATTAATGACATTTATTATAATCTTTCTAATCTATTATGTATTTATATTCTTAAATAATAATACTACTAATAATAATAATAATAACACATTTGGCATTTATCATATTTAAATGTATTACTATTTTTATGTTGCTGTTATTAGTTTTGTTGCTGATGTTGTGGTTGTTATTATTACATTAAAATAGTAACACATTTAAATATGATTAATGGCAAATGTGTTGTTGTTATTAGTTTTGTTGCTGTTGTTGTGGTTGTTATTATAACAACAACAACGATAATAATAATACTTTTAGACATTTACCACATTTATATTTATTACTATTTTTCATGTAATATCGACAACCACAAACACAACAACAGCAACAACAACAACAATCATTCCCTTTCAGTCGGTCACTCTCGACATCACGTCGGATGACCGACGAATTGGGATCTCGCTTAGAGAGACCAATCTTCTTCGAGTGTAAACTAAACGAGCCAATGCACTTTGGCATGCGATTGCTCCATATGAGACCGCTGCAGCACTGGCTCCATGGCCGAGTCCCGAGGTGGGCGTGGCAACACGGCATTTTCCGGGTCCAAGTGACACCGGCCTGCCGCCAAACCTTCACCCCGTGATCAGACTTTGCGTTTCTCCGGGCAGGAGTGCCCCTAGAACAGGTCTTCAGCCATACTGTGGTTTACGCGGATGCCTCAACCACATGCCAATGTGCATTGGCTCGTTTACTTTACACTCGAAGTAGATTGGTCTCTCTAAGCGAGATCCCAATTCGTCGGTCATCCGACGTGACGTCTCCGTTCCCTCCTTCAGGGAACGAGGGTTACCATACGTAACTGAGACGTTATTATTATTATTACAAACAAACAAACAAATCTAACCAACTAACTAACTAACTAACAAACAAAGCAGAAATTTACAAAATGATGGTATCATACGTTTAGGTTTTTTTGCACAGGTATATCATGCAATACAACACAGCACTGGTCCCACCGACAAGTTCTCCAGTATGCAAAAATATCAACAGCAGCCCTAATTGCAGAGGTTGTGCTCAGAAACCTTCTCCACAAGTGTCACTTTGCCATTGTTTGCTGGCCTTGACAACACTTGACTTGGCCTTTTCGACAGAACAGGCAAAAATAGGGGCCTGCCAGTGAATCATGGATCTGTACCTGTTCAGAGCTCCAGTCTCTAGCCATCATATTAAGAGCGTTGACAAGAAAAGGTCACAGATAGGGGCCGAGATGAGTTATGATACAAGAGCAGATTCACAGATGATTCCACTCCCGCTCGCAATTACAGCATGTCAGCATGACACACACGCACACGCTCACACACACTCACACAAAGCGAGCTGACAGCCTATATCAACAAACGAAGAACACGTTCCATAAACTCACAAGTGGCTAATTGTCTCTGAATGACAGGAAAAGACGCCGTTAGATATGAAGAGCCGTGGCTTCATGCAGCATATGGAGACTTTCTACGTTGATTGTGTGAGTGTATTTAATGAACCAAACAACAGCTTTACATAAACACTCTAACAGCATGTGAACTGACATTTAAGGTGTTTTACTGGTGTTCTATTATAATTGCCTTATTATAATTAAGGCAAACTTCACTAGTTTAGGGCTTAGTCTGTGTGTGTGCACTTTGGATGGGATAAATGCAGAGCACTAATTCCGAGTATGGGTCACCATACTTGGCCACATGTCACTTCACATGTCACATGTCGTCACGTCTTCACATGTCACATGTAGTACTACTGCTCAGACTTTGACCCTTGTTACATAAACATAACATAAACATACATAAACTCATCCAGCATGATTAGTTATATGGACATGAATCAACATCCTAGCAATAGTAATTCCTCATAGTAATCCCCCCCCCACACACACACACACATTATCTTCAGAAAGTGTGTGTATTGTGTAAATAATAAATAGTAATTATTGAGTAGTAGGGATTTTTATTACTTCACTTATTTCAGTAGAGTAACAAAAATATCTGACTGGGTTAAAAAACAACAAAATAAAACTACTAATTATTAGAGATTTCAGTAGTAGGGATTTGTGTTCACTTAATTTAATTAAGTAAAAAAAAAAGTAAATATTAAAGATTTCAGTAGAAGGGATTTGTATTATTTCAGTTGAGTAACATAAAAAAAGCTCCTCTCAGACGGCATCAACAACAAAGCAAATTTTGTCTGCCAGACATCTATGAGATTATTTCCAGTGTAACATCCAGAGGGAGTTTCTTTATGTATTTATTTGGAAGTTTTCTATTTTGCATAATATATGTTAACTTAACACAACGTTATTCCAAAATATGTCTGTTTTTCATCAGTAAAATCAGTAAACACAGAAGCTAAACAACAAAACATGCCTATGCTGAGAATGCGGAGTGCGATGTTGTTAGTGTCAGGGTTTGCTAAAGCGCCGTCAGTGTGTACATAGCTATTAGACTCACACTTAAGCACAAGTGTGGTGAAAGCTCTAACGCTAATGCACACATTCACAAAGCCACTCGAGGTGAGAAATTGCTCACATCACATTTTCGCAATGGGGGATTCCTTTAAAAGTCTTTTTTCCCTTTTTTTTCTCCTATCAATCAGGAAGCGTTACATCGCTGTTTTTTCGAGTCTGCCACACAACAGGAGGGAAAGAGATGACTAACAGATATTGAACATGAGAAAAAAATCATTTCAGAGCCGGAATATTCCTGAGAAACAGTGCACTGACAACATGAATAAAAGTTTGTTTCATGATAAAAGTCTCTGGTGTAGCCATCAGTGCATGACATTCTAAAGAAAAATATACTTTATTATCTTTCATCCACCTAATACACATATAATCTAAGGATTTTTGGATATCATTTGAGGATGAACTCTTGATTTAAGTAAGTAAGGAAGGAAGGAAGGAAATTTATTGCTAGTGCAATATTATATAAATATATTTTATTTCCAATAAACAATACAAACTTATTTTTTAAAAGAACTTTCAGGATGGATGGATGGATGGATAGAAAAAGTATAGTAGTATATATTATAAAATCAACACAATCCTAACTAAGCATTTCATATACACTCTGTAGTTCGCTTAGGCACTAAGTTATCCTGCTTTTTTAAATGTCAAAACAGTTCAGAATGCTAAACATGCAACACTTTGTTTCTGAATCCATTAAGATTTGTGTCAAAAAAATCCCCATTATCTCTGTCTGATGTAACCCTGCCTGCTTTGTTCATTTTTCCACATCCCTGTGCAAAAACACGCCTGCATCACCGCTCACTGCCGTTGTTACCCAATATACTTTTTTCCCCCTCAAAATAGATTTCATCTCTTTATATTGAATCTGTCTTGTTGTGTTGTGATGTTTCCAGCGGGCCATTATTTAGTTGCTTACTCAGGGATTCTCTACACATTTCTAATCAGAGACACCAATGCTCACGGCCTGTTCTCAGCTCAAATTCGGCTATATTTCCACCAGACTCTAACAAAGTTTTGTCTCAACCCTGATTAAAGTGAGAGATTTGTCCTTTTTAGGAATAAAAAAGGAATATAGCGTGAAGTGGAAATGTCAAGCCAGCAGCTCTGGTTTTGAGTAAGAGCGTCTGGCCAGATGCCGTATTTCATCAAGAGAGTCAGGTTCTTTCAGATTACATTTTATCAGTTCTGCATCTTATTTTGTCTTAGACAGTAGTACTTTGCATATGCTGGGAAGCATGTTAAGCATAAAGAAAGACTGGATGAAAGAGGAACGAGTGAAGGTGAGACATAATAAAAGGAAAAGAAAAGAGCCGTGTCACAGTGGGGGACATCAGAAGATGCCAATCAGAAGGCATTTTTGGGTCCCGTGGGGCCTACAGTGAAGTGTAGCTGAAAGTGAAGGGAAGGACATTCATGCTTTGCCAAATAATGATCAAACAGGAGGAAATTCACTAGGGCAGACCACAGCTGAACACACACTTTCACACCAACACACTCACAGCAACATAACCAGCGAGTATCAGTAATCTCTACAGACACATTTATGGCTCTTTGAGTACAGGAAGAAACGCAAAACAAAAAGTAAATGTCACTATCCTCACTAGTTTTATTATTTAGTGTGATTTGTGTATTGCAAAGTAGAATTTCTACTTCATCTACTGCACCGATTTTCAGGGGCTGCTGAATCTCCAGTGCCAGAACGAGAAGTGAATGTGGGTTTGCAGTCTGAACTAATTGTGATGAGATTACTGTAAAAAAGGCTATGCAAGGCAAAATATTAGGGGGGAAAAAACTTTCTAGAAAAAAAAGAAAGAAATGAACGCAATGAATCACTAATTGAACAAAATCATTATAGTGAGAGAGACAGAGATAGAACGATATATAAAACGATAAATATATCTAATAAATATATATAGACAGAATGACCGATTTATAGATAGATTGATATAATGTTGACAGAAATAATGGTAAATAGAATGATAGAATAATAGATAGCTAGAATGGGACATAGAATGATACATAGAAGATAAAACAATAGATTTAATGATAGAACGACAAATTGATTGATAGAACGATAGAATGATAGAAAGAACAGTAGATAGAACAATAGAATGATAGATAAAATGACAGAACAAAACAAATATTGATAGAAAGAACAGTACATAGAACAGAAGGATGGATGGACAGATGGATGGAATGATAGAACGACAGAACAATAGATAGAATGATAGAACGACAGATAGATAGATAGATAGATAGATAGATAGATAGATAGATAGATAGATAGATAGATAGATAGATGACATCATAGAAGTGAATAGAGGTCAATGTGTCAGAAACTGAGCCCAACAGTAAATTCGAGCTTTGGGTTCCTGATAAATGTTTACATGAGCCTTTGAAGGAATACGTAATGGCACTTGAAGCAGAGCATTGATCTGAGGAGAGCGCCTCTCAGGCCAGCTGGCATGGCTCAAACCGGACGGTCCAACCCCTGGAGCGAATTTTCTTGGAGTCTTCTCATAAAGATGTCTCATGTCAATCTATCTCAGTTAAAACAGCCTCATTACCTAGTCTGGAGTTGCAGGAGGCTGGGAGGAAATTTTTAATTCAATGTCTTACCTTGGATTAGAAGAGAACGTGGAAGAGGTTATTGCCATCATCAGAGCATCCAACGAAACAGTGAGGAGAAAAGAGAGAGGAAGAGAGAAGGATACCAATTAGTAAATGGCAATAAATATATCTAATAGAAGGGAAAACATGGTGCTAATCGAGGCAGGATTCCTAAGCCCACGGCATTCTGATTACACATCCAAATGAAGGGTCATTTAGTTTGTTGGGAAACAACCTTGGTCAGCCAATTTAGGATATGCTTGCAAAAAAAAAAAAAAAAAACTTAAAAAATGAGATATGATGAATTCATATGTGATTTTACTTCAAAGGCAAGAAAAAAAAAAACTAAATGTATTAACTCACTTAAATGTATTAATCACTGTACAGCATATGGGATTATGAAAAGCTTTGTACAAGGTCATGTGTTAAGAGAATTTCCTTGATACAAGTCAAGCAGCATCTAAAGAAAGATGCGAGTTCAGCAGATCGAGTCCATGCTGAAAGCTTTTCGTCTATTTTCCTCGAGTGTCTATGAATTTAACATGGGTGCTGAGCTTTCCATGAGTTTTACATAGCACATCGCAGCACATGTTCACCGAAAATAGTCACTGCTCCAACCTCCTGCAGAAACAGCAGAGCCCAGAGCTCTCACTCCTCTCTGGTCGTCCTATTTCTATAGTGCAACTGAATAAAGAGATGTTTCTTGTTCTAACATGTCATATTCCTGATTTCTGAAGGATCACGTGACACTGAAGACTGGAGTAATGGCTAATGCTAAAAATTCAGCTTTGCCACAGGAATAAATTACATTTTAAAAATACACTATAACAGACTATATTCATTTTGAAATATTTTCCAATAATTAACATTAATAAAACATTCCAATATTATTATTTCATTGCATTTTTAAACAAATAAATAACGCTTTGGTAAGCATAAAGAGTCAAAAACATCACAAATCTTACCAAACCTAAACTTTTAAAGAGTAGTGTAAAAAATGGGGTAGGACCTGATGTTGTGCATTATAATTTAATCGAATCATGTCATATTACTGGTAAAAATTATTTAATTATTTATTTAGTTTTTTGTTTGTGCATGCAGCCTTGTTGATGTCAACTGACAAGAAAGGTTAAAGATGAAGCAGTTACTATTTTGTTTGATTGAAAATATTCACTCTTTTTCTTCTTTTAGAAATTTCATTCCTGTAGCTCAAACACTAAAGAATGGCGCTAGCCATGCCAAGGTCATGAGTTAATGTAAGAACTGGTAAAATGTAGAGCTTGAATTGAATGTAAGTTGTTTTGGATACAAGCATCTTCTGAATGAATGAATGTAAAAGAATGAATAAGATGCACTAATAAAAAAACACTTTTGATTAGGAAACACATATTCACTATTAACTAAGAGTTTTCCCTCAATAATCTCCTAATTTGCTGTTTGTTTATAGTAAGTAAGGTAATTGTTGTACAGTAGTAGTTAGTGAATAGTGTTTCCTAATCTAATGTGTACCAAGTAATGTACAGTAAGACATGTGACCTCTCCTTTCTACATAAAAGGCACTGCAGAAATAGGTTACTAGTTAGCAAGAACTCAGGAAGACACAGTGAAAATAGTAAAAGAAACATGTATTTAAGCTTAGACCAGAAGAAAAATCCTGGTGATTGCTTTGAGACATCACTATAAGGAAAAAGTACTCAGGACAATCAGCATTGACCAGTGATATAAATTATCTGTTAATTATTGGCTGCAAACTAGGTCAAAAGTATGAAAATAGAAACAAGGGTTATCATATATATATATATATATATATATATATATATATATACAGTATATATTGTCTAAAATGAGATATTTTTGATGAAATCCGAGAGCTTTCTGACCCTGCACAGACGTCAACACTAATACCACATTCAAGGCCCAGAAAGGTAGTAAGGACATCGTTAAAATTATCGTTAGAATACTTTTTGTGTGCAAAGAATACTTTTGTGCATCGTGGTACTCTTGTGAACGTGCGTCGAAGACAGACACAGAAGAGAAAAAAAATGTTGAATAAAGTCATTATTTTTGTTTTCTTTGCACACAAAAAGTATTCTCATAGCTTTATAAAATTATGGTTGAACCACTGATTTTTGGGTGAACTATCCCTTAAATATTTAACCCTGACGTAAACAAACCTTGAATATATATGTTTTTCCCTGGCGGTTGATGCGTGTGAAAGCAGCATAAATGGGA
>NW_015548226.1:978829-983128 GCF_001515605.1 Sinocyclocheilus anshuiensis | reverse complement strand
TGAGTAATTAATGACAGAATAAACATTTTTGAGTGCACTATCCCTTTAAATATATGCTAAATATATGTTGATAAGTGTTTTATGTTCACATGTATTATAAACAACCAAGTTGTGTGTATATATATATATATATATATATTAGGGGTGGAACGGTTCGCAGAAAAAAATCTCCACACACGGTATCTGATTTTTTTTTTATTAATTAATTTTTTCTCCCATATGGGTAACATTTAAATTAATAATTTAAAGGGTTGTATGTCATTGAAAACCCAATATGCATCTGTCTATGCTTTCTGAGTAAAGTAAATCTACCATCATCAGCTCCTCAAGGCCCATGCGTTCCTTCCACCCCCATCTTGTAAATGCGGTTAGTCCAGTTTTAATACATCTCCACTCTCAAGAGGGTTTGTTCTTTTGCTTGGCACCAAACTCCACCCGTGTACTCCATCTCCATAAAACCAATCCATTACTAACAGGGCAGGCCACAGAGCGGCCCCCTCACGCCCTGCTAAACACTCCTGCGCTCTCCCTCACTTCGCCGTTTGTGTTTCATTTCACACCCTTCCTGGCTATTTTTCTTGTGCTGTTTTCTTGAGGGAAAGAGAAGGGCTGCGTGTTTGGGAAAAGGGGGAACGTTATTGGTTCTCTTACAAATAGCATGGCGAAAAAAAGCACTCGAGATAACACAAGCGAGCGCCTTTGGTGTACCACTCTCACTCTCGCCCAATGAATAAATGAATGAATTAACACGACGCTCAGGCCCCGGGGTCCCTTTGCAACTCTCCTAAAAGTGGAAAGTCCTGCCCCTGTGCCTCTAAAGTCATCAATGACACACACACAAACACAAACCTCCGATTCAGAGTTATGATACATACACACACAAGATTTATGAGCCACATCAGAGCATTTGCAATTCAAGAGTTCAGAACTCTATTTATTAGCAACACTCAGAAGGAGAGAGCGAGAGTGAGAGAGAAAGTACTAAAGGATATCAGGAGGTAGATCCTGTGAGAAAGAGGATGTTATTCTGTTTGTGAGAAGGCACATTCTCACGGGGATGAGAGACGGCTCTATTTAAAGAGCAGCTTCAGTGCAAACGGCCTTTCAGAGAGAAAGACAATGACCGAGAGAGAGAGGCCTAATGCCATATCGCCAATGTCCTACTCTGTCACCTTTGTCAGCAGAACTGGATAAGAAAAAAAGAAAGAGAGAGATGGAAAAGGCACTTTCTGGGTGGGCGTTTGAACGATCGACTGCTATGAACTTTAGCCTCCCGAGAGAAAACAGCATTTTCACCTCACCCACCAACCAAGTGATGTCCTGCATTCGGTTGGAGTCACAAACCTCCGATTCGGTCCTCAAATTAACTGGTTCTACCTCTAGCACACTGCTGAGAAAAAATAAGTACACCCCATGAGAAGGACATATAGATATGGGATTGTCATTTCACCAGTGCGATCAAAAAAATGACATTTTGTACAGAACTGCCCAATTGTTGTGTTGAAATCAAGTGCAAATTTGCTGAACTTTCTTTAAATGGACGGTGACGCCTTTTAAAAACCTCAATCAATTTGTCTGGTGGGGTCAAAAGTATTATATGCAAGTAAAATGTGCCATCATGCCAATATTAAAAGAACTGTCCAGGTCATGTGGTCATAACAAATTTACCCCGAAAGCAGAACGTACAATGCTTCAGGAAGAGTCAAAGAAATGTTGGGTGTCATCAAGGGATCTAAAAGCAGTTCTGGCAAAATTGACTATGAAAATGCCACAGACAAAACGGTTTACTAAATAATTTATTTTTTAACTGTCTCTTATATTCACAAAGCCCACATTTTATTTGATCACAAAAATAGTAATATTTTCAAAAAATTATTACACTTTGAAATAACTGTTTTCTATCTGAATTGTTTTTTTTAAATGCAAATTATTTCTGTAATGCAAAGCTGAATATCATATCACTAGCACACTGGCTGTTTATTAGTACTTATAAAGCGCATATTAATGCCTTATTCTGCATGACCATATTTTAGGTCCCATAATCCTACTACCCCATACCTAAACTTAACAACTACCTTACTAACTATTAATAAGAAGCAAATTAGACTTTTATTGAGGTAAAACTCTTATTTAATAGTGAATATATGTTCCCTATTCTAAAGTGTTACCAAAAAAATTATGCTGCCTAATATTTGTGTGGATACATTTTCAATATTATGTAATGAATAGAAAGTTCAAAAGATCAACTTTTGATCAGTTTAATGCATCTTTGATTAATATTTCTTAAAAAAAAAAAAGAAAAGAAAATACTGACCCCAAACTTTTGAACAGTAGTGTATATTAAAAAACAAAAACGTTTTATGAAATGTTATTTATATTAATGTTTTTAATTATATTAATTTATTAAAACATTAATAAATATTAGTAATAAAATAAATGCATTTTAAACAAAAACAATGTTTTGGCTAACATATCTATGTAATTTAATACAAAAATGTTATAACCTGAATTACGCAAAAGTTCAAGGTCAATTCATATAAAATCCAATGAGAATCATGTGCTCACGAATTGGACAATTGTGATGATGTGTCTATTATTGTCTCCGTACTGCTTCCTCCTCTCACAAAATTCAATTCAGACAGCAAATTCACAACCGAAACATGACTGAAGTGGTTCTTGATTCCCAACACTAGTCCAGCACCTCCAACCCCTCCAACCGGCACTCGTCCCCCTTGCACACTAAGGTGGAAAAAAAATCCCCAAACCCCTGAGGATTAGCGAAACAGCCCTCTTCGTCATCAGAAAGAGGGATTTTAATTTCACACTGTTATCAGTGCAGACGCAGCGTCACCGCTTCAAAACCTTCACCATGAACTCTGCAGTGAGCGGAGAGACACACAGCCGCTGACAGCACTCAAGTGCTCACTATAAAGGCAGTCAGAGAGACCCAGAGGGGAATCAAAGCCGAGAGATGAGTCTGCTCTTTCTGGCTCGCTCTGGAGAGAGAGAGATAGACAGCATGTTTTTTGCATAGGGTGGGTTTTCGCGACTCGTTCACACGCACGCAGATGCACGGCTCTTTATGGCTGCAGTAATTGAACTAACTGATGTGATCTTTCACAGGCCTGTGTGCGGGAATGAAACAAGCAAGCCATGCAGAGGGCGACACAGTAATCCTCTGTAGGTCAAAGAACAGAGGCAATGGAAATGAGGATTCCTTATAATAGAATCCCAAACCATCACTTGAAATTCAAGGATGCGTTTGTGCCGCGAATCAGGCAGCAGAAAGCCGCCATATGGACTAACATAAGCAAAGCTGCTTTCAAATGTCTCTGTCTGTCTGTCTGTCTGTCTGTCTGTCTGTCTGTCTGTCTCTCTCAGGCTCGTCCGTCAACCGCAGCTTTGGACCAAGAGATGCGGCCACCAGAGGGAGTTTTGAAGTTCGTTTGAAGAATTTCAGCCGTGTTTTGAAGGACCGGTGATCGTGCGGTTAATTTCACCTCAGAACTTGTTCTCGGAGCGCCTTTGTAAAAACATCCCCATTTCCTGTGTTGGTTGCCAGGGCTTTGTGGAACTCTGAAAGCTATTGCTCAGATGTCTCCTGGAGCTGTTAAGAAGACAAAGAAATCTCTACCTTTCGTTCTCTCTCAGAAAGTTCTGGACTCTAATCGGCTTGAAGTAGTGATGCACAGATGAAGATATTTGGGCTAACACTTAAAAATTTTGTTGGCTCCTAACTAATGCAATTATAAATCTAAGTTCAGAATTCCCACCAGTGAATGTCCATGACTTTTCCAGTCATTTGCCAAAAAAAACCGTCAAAACACAGTCAAACCAAAATTTATTCAGACACCTTCAACATTTCTCACATTATCATAGTTTATTCGCTATAGTTTAGAAAATGGTAATACGATTTGACAAGAACTTCATCAAATTCATCTTGACAATGTCAGATAGAACTTTGATAGAAAGGTATGAAATAAATTAGGTTAAATAGCTGTCAAATGTTAAATTTAAGTACACAATTAGATAATACCAATTTAGGTCAACCAATTACCAAGCAATGCTTAATTTAGTTTAATCTGTGGTGTAAAAAATTCGCATTAGCAATTAAAGAAAAACACTTAAGCAAAACATGGTCAGGTCAAAATGTCTGAATAATTTTTGGTCCCAAATTTTTTATTTTACTGGAAGTCCACTGTATGAAGAATTGTTGGGTATGTGACAGTTTACTTTATTTTGCTATCCTCACTTGTGTAAATTAACTATAGTGTCCTGCACCCACTAGTAAAAAAATAT
>NW_015548226.1:953962-978754 GCF_001515605.1 Sinocyclocheilus anshuiensis | reverse complement strand
ACAATTAAAAAAAAAAAAACATTTTATAGAGACTGCAGAGAAGGACTGCCATATGTATCAAGAACCAATTTAAACAATTATATTTATTTGTGCACAGCGATTTAAACAATTATATGCTCATGCTCCATCAGCTTCATTCTATATTTGGCAAAGCTGCTTCAACACATTATCATTTCGGTCCCGGAGTCCTGTAGTTTGGCATTCAGGATGAGAACTCAGGGGCCTTGAGAGGGCTACTTTTAATCAGGCAGTTTGTGTGGTACTCCAGCTGGTAGCACATGAGCTGCGTGGCTAAACCAAATGCAGGCACTGAGATGGTCCATCCACCCGGCGATCGCTGATGAGCAAAGCAACCTGGTCATTAGCTCTGATTGGCTGCCACGCCTTCACGCAAAAAAGCTGGGAAAGCTGCTTTTCAAACCCCAAAACACAGGTGCACCACGGATAGATTGGTTCTCTTTCTCTCGATCCATCTGCCCTCTCCCTCTCTCTGAAAATGGGAAATAGATGAGGAGATGCTTCCTGAATAGTTTATCAGAGGCATGAATTGGCATCCATTGCAATCTCAGCAACAATCAGCAGTTCTTCCAAGCACAACGTCCTCATGGCTTTAACCAAACAAAACGTGACAAGTTTTAAGCACTAAGTAATTTACCTGTCCTCTTTGAAAGCTAAAGAAGCCCATTTTCAGCTCAAAAAAAAGAAAGAAAAAAAAAATTACTGGATTAAGTTTAAATGTACAGTCATGTTGTAAGACAAAATCACAACTGTGAGATATAAAGTTGCAAAACATTTTAAGCTATGAAAGTAACAGTGAAGAGATTTAACAGTAACACTTCAGTATAGAGACCAATTCTCACTATTAACTAGTTGCTTATAAGCATGCCTATTATGAACATATTGGCTGTTTTAGCCAATAGCACCAGAAATCAGACTTTAAGCTTGAAAAAGTGTGCAATTCCAGTTTGTCCAGTTGAAAATATGTGCCATCATATTCACATGGACAGAGCGAGTTTCACCAGTAATACAGTATTAAACTAGAAATGCATCAATAACTTCCTACATTAGATAATAAAACCTGTTAAGAGTGGTGTGTTAAACACAGACTGTATCTTTTTATAACTGCACACCAAAATACAGACCAAAACCCCCCAAAAATGAATGCATTATAATGCACTACAACTGTCAAAAGAATAAATGCATGTAAATGCACATGTGATTCCTGGTTAGGACAAAACTGCAGATTAACATGGAAGGATTTATCACTTTATTCCGGTGTTATTGATGCTAAGGCGAGTGCACGGCTTCATCTCATACAGGTGGCATCGTTGTCCATAAATTACTGTGCATCTCTGCTTATGACTCATCTCAAATGGCATCCATTAAGTAAATCAGGTTTAGTAAGAGCAGACTGTTGTATACTAGTCCCTCTCTGATTTAGTGCATCCATATATGATCTAATTAAGTGATTAATGCAAACTGAATCTATCAGTGTGGACACAACATTGATCATGGTACTAAAACATGCATGTGCTGAGCAATCGGTGTCCAAATGTAGTTCTTCAAGTAGGGAGTGTCATAAAATAACAAACACAAGTGAAAATGTTCTTTCACTGCGGCTCCATGCAGGAAAATGCATAACTTCTCTAAAGCATTCTAATTAACAGAATCTCCAGAGGAGGCGAATTTTCAGTTATTAAAGCTCTAAAATCCATAGACAACACATACACTGGACATAGGAACACACATAAGCTCCATTAACAAAGCTGCATGCTAAGCTTCACCGTCCTCTGCTTTAATTGGCTTATTAGTTTTGCTCTTCTATCCTTTTAGCCTGATTGGCCCTGTTTTAAAAGCGGGAGGGTGAAAACAAATGCAAACAGGCCCGTAACGGGGTCTATAACTTCAGTGGCGTTCCCGGCACAATGTTAATCAGTCCTTTGGGCTAAAATAAGGTTCCAGGTGGTGTGGAACACAGTGACCTCTACAAAGTTCAGCTTTCCTAATGAGGGCATTTTAATCTCTTAACCACGGCAGTGAATATTTTAACATGCTCCCACACTCTCTCCTCCTATCTGTCTGACGGCATACATTCAGGATACGGCACAAGGTGAAACAGATATGCATTTTTGATTAAGCTGTGTGTAATATTTATCGAGTTATGGCGAGTATGAATCATTTTAATTGTGCTGGTGCTCTGCAGGGCATGTCTAAATAAGGGATATTCTTACAACGGCTCCATCTCTGAATTATACTTTCTTCGTCTCTCCCTCGCTGCTCATCCCTCACTCGCTCTCTGCATCACCAGGCCGGAGAGAGAAATAAAGAAAGATGTATAGTATAGTATTACTGGGCTTATTAGGCAAAAGCAAACAGCAAATAAAAGCTAATGATTGTTAGTGATGTGCTATAAGGGCTGCGCTCCACAGGGTCGGCCGAAGCTTTACCCTTGCCATGGGCGGCACTTCTACCTACATACTGGTGTAAACTAGAGAGAGAGAGATTGAAAAAGCCATAAAAACTGCATTAGGGAAAGGAAAAGACTAGATAATTTGCGATTAATTTATGCTAGAGTAAACAGTTATTTTATTTTGCTCTCTAAATCTTTAACAAAACCGTACAATCAGGAAACCAACAATTTCTCTAGAAAACACAGTGTGCAATAAATAATAATAATAATAAAAAAAGATGAAAATAACCCTAAATCCAGAAGCTTGCAATTTGCAGATTCTACATAGTGTCTATTTTCGGCTCATTAAAAAATTAGGCATCACTTTTACGTTCAGAGATTTCATCGTCACCATCAGCGTTGATTGAATATGTCATTGCACGACTCTGCTCATCATTAATAACGCCATTAAGAGCCTCCGCCGAGATCAAACAATGGCAGAGAGCCTAACCGCGTCTTAATCAGCAATATTAAGCATATTCACAAATACGCAAATATTCAAATTTAGACCGTGGCATTATTTGTATACATAATTGCCATTTCCAAATGACGATAAACACTGGATGTGGCATTTTCTTGCAAGACAAATTGTTTTGATAAGTTATTATTGTGTGCTGAAATGAGAAAACAGAGGCTTAATGCTGCTTGTTTGTTGATTTATGAAAATCCCAAAGAAAAGTCATGTTTTTTTCATGAAGTGCTGGGATATTGGGTTGAGTGCAGGTCAGGAGTAATACCAAATGGGCCGGGAAGCAATTGATGCTAATTTAGAATATCACTAATTTGAAAATACGCCATGAAGCTAATCGAAATTCTATCTTGGGAGAGGAGGGAGGGGGAAAAAAGAGCGGAAAATAAATACACAACTGTCTCGTTTGATCCAGTTTCAGGAAAAGGCAACGGAGCAGTCACCGAGAGAAAAAGGACCAAATCATTACCCTCTAAGTTGAAAATAAACTTTTTACTTCCTCAGCAATGCCAGGCTTTATGGAGATTTTATAGATGTTTCCGGCATACTAATGAGCAGAAGCTGATGATTCGATGGTCATCACTGAAATTCAAAAAGATTTATTGGTAAACACTATCGCGTAATAAAATAAATCCATACGGAATGTGAGTCCCGCGACACGTGCGTCCTCTCGCTGGAACTGAACCTTTTTCATGCTGCTGAGGAACAAATCTGTGATCGAAGAACATTTTGTGATCGCAATCCCTTAACCGTTCATCGTTTTATGAAAGACAACAAGGGAGAAGCATATTATTATAAATAGAAAATGACAGATAAAGAAGGGGAAAGAGGGTGAAGAACATTAGTTACTCCTGTGCTTCCATCCTTAAGCAAATGACAGGAAAGTGCTAGCCAAGGTCAGGCCAATAGATGGAAGGTTAAAAGGGAATTGTGAGGGATGGGAGAGCTGATAAAACCTCAAACCGATCCCACGTCAGCAGCTAAAGGCTTTACTGCCGGGAATTCTTGGTGGACAATGACATCTTTATAATTACCTCTTTTGTAATTACTTAAAATCCAATTTCATTCAGTCAGTAAACAATTCAGCTTGAAGATCAGGAATAAATAGTAATTAAAGCAGTAATGGATAAATAAACAAAATATGAATAAATAAATGGAAATAAATTAGATAAAGCAGTCATTTATTACTTAGCTTCTAATTTTGAATTTTGATTACAGTGTGTCACAATTCAACGTGCCAACGTACTAATCCGCAATGAAATAAAGTAAATAAGGATGAATAAAAAGTGCTACGTGCCAGATTGGAAAACACATATTCTAATGGAAATGAATGACGAATGAATAACATGGATGGTTGACTGTATTCTCCACCTCCGCAGACCCAAAGATCCAGCAACGGTGGAAAGATGGAAGACGAAAGAGTGTGTGACGCAGTCAAGGGCATGTCAGACAAAGAAATAAAAGAAAACGAACAAACAACACGCAGTGTCCTGTGCAGAAAGATTCACAAACATAAAGTCAGCCTATTGTTGCTTTTCATAAACTTTGTTTCTCGCTCTACAATGCTCTGTGGGAAGGCTTGGCATTTTTATGCGAAACGTGTCAAAATGATTGTGCAGATATTTGTCAGAAAGCGACGAATGAGAATACTTATTAGACACAGAGGGCCGCGATCCATGCTGACTCATCATTATGTGGGAAATACAAAAATTTTCAGGAGTAACTGTCAAGCGGCAGCACCGGAATGGGACGGGACATCCTCCTCGATATTTCTCCGAACAGGTTCAGCAAACACAAACTAACCTCTGGGTTTGCTGCTGTTCGTGAGGGCTTAGCGGGATATTTACCCTCTTAAATTGCACATTCTAGATGCAAACTAAACTGTTTACTCAAACAGACGAGACTCTGAACTACTGAATAGAGCTGGAATGAGATGATCCCTCTTTTGGTCTTTCAACGCTTTACCTGCACGCTCACGTAAGCAGGTCCTGTTTTTTCTCTCTGTCGCTTTTCTCCTTGCTGTCGCTTCACTCGGTGTTCCCAATAACATCTCACAGGGATTGTGAGGCTTCCCTGGAGCTCGACTACAGTCAAAGAGCTTCAACAAACACAAAACCAACAAAGTTTGTTGGCTCAAAGTCCCTATTTCGGGTCGTAAGGTGTAAGTGGCAGCACATACTGTAAGGATCTGCATGGCAGGAGAAGCTCTCTGCCAAGTTTGGCTTCCTATATGACTCATCTGGCTTTTCAATGGGAGAAGTGAGGAATTTTTGACCTGTTGACCTTGGCCAATTAAGATTTTCCTTTTGGATGCGTATAACAACAAGTCTGGCTGTAAACTGACAGTATTCACATCTCTGTCTGTACTTACATCCAAAATATCTGTCTTATTAACCGGCCTGAGATTTCCTCCAGAGCAAGCGCACACCGCAAATTACCCGGTTCCTCCTCAGAACCACCACTCCAAATTATATTGTGACACACAGCATGACACATTGATGGCAAAGTGCGTTCCATGAACAAAAACCCACAGCGTCCTCCTCGGAACAATGTCACGACACAGTTACATAAAAGTTTTCCTCCTTTTCCGGGACAACCTCCTACTCCTCAACACCCCATTGTGTCTCCTTTTGTTCCAATAATCACTTGGAAGCTCTCTTCGGCTGGTGCTGAATCATCCAGTCCCACACACAGAGACGCTCATGCGCTCCTTCACCAGAGAAGCTCTCCAGCTCCTATATTCAAAGCAACCAACCTACTGATATTGTCAAAAGGTCGTACATTTCGATCTGTTCTTAGGCATGTACGTGTGGTAAAAATATCCTACTTGGTGAAATGAGGACAAAACAAAACTACATGTTGAATCAGCATTCGGCCTCCCAGGAAGAAATGTTTTCACAGGCCTCACGTTCTGTAAATTATTAGACTTTGAGTGAGGCTTTTTTTGGTTTCAAAAAGGAAAGGTGTCTAAACAGTTTAGCAGAAAAAAGTGAACATATTGGTTCATATAAAGGTTCTTAAAGGGTCATGACACCACTGTTTCAGCACGGGTTAGTTCTCACCACAGTTTTAAAAAACGCTAAAAAAGTGGGCGTGGTGCGCTGCGGAGTGGAGGGGGAAGAGGGGAGATAGACAACACACACAGCTTCGGGTTCAGACAGTTTCATTTCGCTCCCAAGTTAAAAACACAAATAAAAACAGCCATTTGCACTCTGCATCGAAAACATATATATGAATGCACTGTTGCACCTCTGATAAATTTTTAGGGCTTATTCTGCGGCGTTTATATAAGCCTTTTGACGGGTTGTGTCAAGGAGCTGTAAAAACGGTTACACTCACTAAGTGAATGAATCGCGTTTGTGGCAAACTCTTATTACAAAGCAAAAACAAACACACTCCTTCTCATAGGATAAGAACACGCAGTCTCATGAATAATTTAATAGACATCGATGCGACATCGATGTACTATCGTCCTTTGCCACATCACAAATTGTGACGTCAACACGATGTAGATTTTAAACCCGGAAGATGAAAATAGCACACACAAAAAAAAATTAACCAGTTTTCTCACATGAAAGCTAATGGTGAAAAAGTATTAAAGTATGAAATAAGTTGTTTTCTTTTGCATTTTTTTTTTATTAAAAATGTATTTGGATATATAATTAAAATGCAATTATAAATAATTCATATAAATTACATTTCCAAGATGGCGTCAGTAATATAATAATCTCAAGATGCATATCACTAATCAGACTAATTTTTAAATGAAAGTCATTCACAAAAACAATACTTTTTGCACCAGTGGTTTTTACAAACCATACAGAATAATAATGATAATAATAATAGTTTTATGTAATAGAAAAACTATTTCAACGTGGTGAGAAAACCACCATGTGCACAAATCTAAGGATTTCCTATATAATTATTTCAATTACTCTTTTTTTTCCCACTTTTTTTTTGCACACTTTCACTAATGCTGTAGCTGGAAAAACAAACTAAGAAAAAAATAAGCATAAACAGCTGTATATCTCAATTTTTTATTTATTTATTTATTTTTATATATGTGCGCAAAGCAGTAGAGCCAAACTATTTCAATTTATCTAACAAACTATGCTTTTTGAGAGAATATTTTTCAAGGACAAAAAGGTATTTTTCACAATATTCTGAGAATAACCCCTAAAGGACCTTGACATGTGGACATTTCCCATTGCACAAAAACTTCCTTATAGTCGGAAAAAAAAGTTCTTTAAAAAGATAAAGATAAAATATTTCAAGAAACTTTAAATTAAATAATCTTTTGGGAAGCAAACATGACTCTTCAGTGGCATTGAGGTGAAAATCTCTTATTGTTTCTTTCTGGCACCTTTATTTGTGGTAAAGGTGCCATTAAGGTGAAGCTGATAAAGGGTTAGTGCGCTCGCACTCATTTGGATGACACAAGTTAGATCCTGACAATAAAAGACTGATACACCACAGCTAATTTTCCAATCCACATTTGCATTTCAGTCCTTCACTTCTACAGCCTTTGTCACTCCGTCCTTCGCGCCAGTCCTTTCCCGTATCAGGCCGAGCTCCCTGAGGATGCTGGGATTGAATGGCGTGATAAGGTTAACGGGAGAAAGTGTTCCCATTCCTTAACACCCCATTGCCTTTCTTCTCCCTCCTCCTAAAGTTCAGTAATGGGAGGCCGCTAACCCAGTTACCCACGTTGCTCTGCTGTACAGCTAAAGGCTAAAGCGAGAGCAGCGGACACATTAATAGCAAAAAATAGCTCTCTGGGGACACAGCTGGTGAGAATCTCTCTCCTACGCCATACTCTGCTGGAGTTTTCAGAAAGCTTTATCATGTCCCTGCCTTATTCATCTGGATGTCTGGGCCTGGCAAACGCCACCTCCCACATAACTCTTAGCAGATTACAGTTGACCGCGGGGTCAGGAGGAGGGGGAGATCTCCCGCACTTTCCCTGGACAGACAAATTAAGTGACACAATGTGAAAAAAGGTGAATTGGATGGATATCTTGACGTATGACCTTTAGATGGACAAAGCGACTCTCCAAAGCTTATCGTTCGTTTTCAGGACCTTTGGGAGTTTACAACCTGGCTAATATCACACATGGGCTTTGTCTGTGTTTTTAATAATGCTTGATGTCACGTCAAGACGTATTGCTTCTTATACCGCCAACCAAACGAACAGACTGTTCTAATTTCAGTCGTCGTAGACTAAAAATCACTCTGCACTTATACGAACAGCTTTCAAAAATCATTAATCACAATGTGACTGATTTCTATTACCTCCGATATCAATAAAAAGCTCGGCAGGTAGTTGATGTGGATGTCAGGCTAGTCTCAGTCCTTCGTGGGGTGCGAAGACTACAGTGAGGAGAGACAGCCATAAGCACAGTTAATTATACTTTCAGATCTCTGCTGAAGAAAAGCAGGGAGAAGACAAGTGTGTGATGACTCCGGCCAGTCTCCAGATCAACCTCTCACTTCACCCAAAACTCTGCTGTCACTTTCGTTTCCATCACTTTCACCGCCAGGCCGTGAGGCTTTAACTAGTTCTTCACCAGGCTGACTGTAACTACGTGCAAAATGCAAATGCAAAATGTTGTCAAAGTCTGATCTTTTCAAATTGTAGTCGACATGGATGATAAACTTACGACATTAAACTACTGCAAAGTACATAATTACAAAACTATAAAAAGGCCAAAAATGTCCTAAATATATCAGCTGCATGCACACTCTTAAAATAAAGGTTCTTTATTTGCATCTTTGGTTCCATGAAGAACCTTTAACAGCTTTCCATTGGACAACACGTTCTTTATAGTGGAAAAAGGTTCTTTAGATTATTAAAATATTTTCACCCTCCCAAAAATGGTTCTTTGGGGAACCGAAAACCCACTTTAGAACCTTTATTTTTAAGAGTGTATTCAATAAATGCTATCTGAAGCACCACTTAACATATATGGATAGACAATTAAGCAGATACTGTGGCCTCCAAAAGATTTGGACACTTAAGTCACACTACAAAAATGTAGCATCTGTTTTAAACAAAGACAGACAGTTTTCAAGCTTGTTACGTTTGATAAACAGATACAGTAGGCCTGCGCGATTAATCATATTTTAATCACGATTTTTGTTTCTCGATTAATTAAGCATAATTGTCTGTGTTATTATCCCTCTGATTATTTATCCAAAAAACATATTTTTCATTTTTGCTATCTTGCATTGGTTTCTAACCTCCACAAGCTTTCATGCTTGGGGTTGCCAAATGCAAAGAGTTTAAAATCTCCCAATCTGAACTTTTCTCCAAAATGGATGCATTTTCTGCCCAGTGTTTAACTTGCCCTTCCCAAACTGGCAACCATGTGCACCTGCTCTTTCTGGGCTGCAAAACAACACAGATGATCTGAAAAAGCCAACAAACATGTATACTAGAGTTTAGCGATCTCCATTGTGATATTCTGCGATAATCAGCCAGTCTGTGTTTCTTCATAATGCCGCTTGTGCTATTTTCTGTGAATAAAACTGCAAGCAAGCCTACTCAGTAATGAACTATAATAAATCCAAACATGACTCCTGACTACTTTGTTTGCCACTGTGGTTGCTGAATAAATGCACTTAGTTATTGTGCCAAATAAGCCTTTCTTGTTGTTTTAATAGAAAAACATGAACATAATTTGGAATTATTGAAATGTATATTAGAAATGTCACCGTTTTGAGAGAAACTTCTTAAACTTCTTAAGTCTCGGATGTGTTATATCAACTTGCACAAAGACTGGATTCTTTGTCTCCTGATGCGCCGAAATTTATTTTAGGAGATTTTAATAACTGTTCTTTAAAAAACTGTTTGAGGACTTATTATCAGTATGTGGACGTTTGCACTAGGAAAAATAAGATACTGGACAAGTGTTATGGCAACGTTAAAGATGCTTTTTCCGCCTCCACGCTGCCACCACTGGGAGGATCTGATCATAACATTGTTAATCTTCAACCTAAATATCAAAGACTTCTTGAAAGGGAGAAACCTCAGGTAAAGACTGTTAAGATTTGGAATGAAGAGAGTATTATGTGCCTTCAGGGTTGTTTTGAGTGTACTTTGTGGGAAACTTTTGACTGTCTAGATCTGGATACTCATACAATTGTGGTTTCAGATTATATCAATTTTTGTGTGGAATCAGTTATACCAACAAAAACATATAAAATATTTCCCAACAACAAGCCATGGGTATCAAAGAAATTAAAACAACTATTAAATAAGAAGAAGGTAGCTTATTATAATCATGATATTTTAGCTAAAAGAGATATTCAAAAAGAAATTAAAAGGCAAATTAAGGTAGATAAGGCCATATATAAACAAAAAATTGAAGCTAAAATGTCACAGGGAAACGCTAAACAGACCTGGGAAGGAATGAAACCTCAGGTAAAGACTGTTAAGATTTGGAATGAAGAGAGTATTATGTGCCTTCAGGGTTGTTTTGAGTGTACTTTGTGGGAAACTTTTGACTGTCTAGATCTGGATACTCATACAATTCTGGTTTCAGATTATATCAATTTTTGTGTGGAGTCAGTTATACCAACAAAAACATAAAATATTTCCCAACAACAAGCCATGGGTATCAAAGAAATTAAAACAACTATTAAATAAGAAGAAGGTAGCTTATTATAATCATGATATTTTAGCTAAAAGGGATATTCAAAAAGAAATTAAAAGGCAAATTAAGGTAGATAAGGCCTTATATAAACAAAAAATTTAAGCTAAAATGTCACAGGGAAACTCTAAACAGGCCTGGGAAGGAATTAGAAAGATGATAAGTGTTCCACATAAGAGGAAAGGAAAGGAAAACATAAATATGACCATTAATGATGAAAAAGATGGAGATTTTAAACTAGCAAATACGTTAAATCTTTTTTTCTCCCGTTTTGAGGGAAATGGAGAAGAAAGAAAGAAAAATGAATCAATGATTCTGACATCTGCAAATATATTTCTTATCAAAGAGGTTGATGTCAGAAAAATGTTTCAGAAGTGTAATATACATAAGAGCCCCGGGCCAGATAATATCAGCGGTCAGGTGTTAAAATCATGTGCTGAGCAATTATCTACAGTTTTTACTTTGCTGCTTCAAAAATCACTTGACCAGCATGCAGTGCCAATTATAAGGAAAACTTCAACTATAGTACCTGTTCCTAAAATTAACAAACCATTAGAGCTTAGTGATTATCGACCAATTGCATTAACCTCTGTTGTGTTTAAATGTTGTGAAAGGCTTGTTAAAAGGTACATAGTGGAAAAAACAGCATTTACTGGATCCTTTTCAATTTGCTTATCAGTCAAATAAGGGAGCAGATGATGCTATTTTAACATTGTTACATATTGTTTATTCACATCTTGAGGGTCCTAAAAATCATGTGAAAATTATTTTTGCTTATTTTTCTTCTGCTTTTAATAATATTGTGCCATCTGTTCTGGTCGAAAGATTATCTGTAGATTTCTCTCTAGATGGAGGAGTGATTTTGTGGTTGCAGGATTTTTTAAGTAACAGAGTTCAACGAGTGTGTGTGGGTACCTCATTGTCTGACAAACAAATCACGAATATTGGTTCCCCACAAGGTTGTGTCCTCTCACCCTTACTGTTTATTATGTACACAAATCATTGTAGGAGTACTTGCCCAGCGAGATATTTAATCAAATTTGCAGATGATACTGCATTGGTTAGTCTCCTTAGAGGGGATGAGGACAGTCATGGACCCTTTTTAACTGAATTAGTTTCTTGGTGTGATGTATCAAATCTCAAGTTAAATGTTTCAAAAACTAAAGAAATGTGTATTGATTTTAGGAAAGAGTCCTCAACGAGTGCGACCATTATTAAAGGGGACCAGATTCAGAGGGTAGAAGAGTATAAATACCATGGAGTTGTTTTAGATCACAAACTGAGGTGGGAAAAATGGACTGACACTGTGAACAAAAAGGGCCAGCAAAGACTATATTTCCTTAGGAAGATGGTGTCATTTAGTGTAAGCCCTCCATTGTTAAAGGTGTTTTATAACTCTTTTATTGAAAGTGTACTGACATTTTGTATTATTTGCTGGTTCGGGAATGCTACGGTGGAACAAAAGAGTATGTTCAGGAAAATTATAAGTACTGCAAGTAAATTACTTGGTATCCCTGTGATGGGTTTACAGAGATAGATAGATAGATAGATAGATAGATAGATAGATAGATAGATAGATAGATAGATAGATAGATAATATAAAGACAATGTAAAACAATGAAAAAAACGATTTTTAATAATTTGGTATATTAACGTAAGTCAATGAAATATACAGCTAAAGTTTTTTTTTTTTTTTTTTTTAATGTAAATGAGCAGGTCTCATTCAGTAATTAGCACTTTTTGATTAAATTGATGTTAAATTGCATTGTTTCTATTGTGAAATTTATGTTGTATTGTCGTTTGTGAGAACCGCATATTGAAACAAGACACTGAAACAAAATTTCCCCAAGGGGATAAATAAAGTTATTACTACTAAGCTTACCCATTTTTCTCTTGTGATTTTGTGAGATTTTTGAGAAAAATAATCGTGATTTAATAGTTTAACCATTATCCTGTAGCCCTAAGATACAGACATTTGCTTTGATATCTAGTGTCTAATGCATAGACTAATGCAAAATATTCAGGGGATCACTGTACATAGTTGTTATTTGACAGTGGTGAGAAAACATTCGAAACACAGCTTTTGTTAGCCGTTCAGCCAATCTCTTCCTGGCAGCATTTCAGGACTGAATGCTCCATTTACCTTTCCATCAACCCTCAACTCTGAGCTGCTGTTTGTGCCAAATGTGCCAGCAGTGACTGAACACACACACACCCGCATTACAGCGATGGAAGCAAAGCTGTGTGTGAACGTCTGCATGATGTGTCCTCACATTCCCTGAGCATCGTGATTCCTCTAGCTCCACATTGACTCAAGTTATTTAAAGAATGGAGGGAGGGAGAGATAGAGAGTGTGGAGATTTTTTATCGTGCGCTTTAAGTGAAGGAGATTTTGGAGATGGAGCCAAAAGCTTGTGCGTGTCCCTTGCGTCACAGCGAAACCTCTGAACTCACAGGAACAAGACAAAATGAGCTGAATAATCAAAGATACAAACTGTTTATCTCTCTATGTCTCATAATAACCAAGGAAAACTGAACTATTATTAGAAGTCTGTACAAAGGCAACCATGGCTATTTACCATTGCTCATAATTAGTGCTACAAATGATGATAATACGGTACCTCATATCAATGAGTGTCGTGTCGCATTGCTAATTCTATTCCTAGCAACACCATAGCAATGACCAGAACCCTTCAACCTCATAGCAATGCGCTAAAAAAACACTTGGAACCCTTTTCTTTTATTATAAGTGGGACCATAAAAAAAAAGACAGAAAATGGTAGATATAACAGGATCAGAAAAGTACTTGCCTCACCCACATGAGCACTTCAACTTAACACGTCAAATGAGCCTGAATGAAATACAGAGCTAATAAAGGTTATAGAGCAATCGCTTGCTTATTAATGAGAAAAGTCGTACTAAATGTTTAAACACTGTCAACAAATAAAGCAAGCAAATTTCCTCATTTCCACACCCATTTGCGCAATGAATGTTTATTATGTAAAAAAGAGCCACGAGGCGAATATTTGTCATCAGAAAATACTAGAAGTCCTTGTCGCAAGCTGCTCTGAGTGGGTGTGTGTTTTCGGTGTGATCCGGCCGCGTAGGAGTGCACAGCATAAATGCATAATAAACAAAATTCAAACAGGCACCCAGACGAGACTGAGCCGTTCATTTCTCATGCCTACCGCTTTACTGCTGCCAGCGGGACGCCACGCTTTACCATTCTAATGACACTAAACCAAAACCGGCCACCGCCGCTTCATGTGTGAAAGCTAGAAAGACAGGAAAAGCAGAGACAATGAAACTATTGGCTTTACTGAGTAACCCAGTGGAGGATTGAACTAAAGCTGGTGTTGCCACATTTAGTTTTCATGCACACACACACATACACACACACACACACACACACACACACACACACACAAATACATTCAGGCTGCAAAGTGCTTAATTATGCAATACATTTATTAATTTGGCACACAGAACAATATATCTAGAAGAATTTCTGTAAAAATGAGGATGTTGACTTGAATTCATTCACAGCAGGACGTTATTAAGCCCAGTACCCCCTAACCCCAGTCCTATTCAAGTCTGGCCGGAATAAACACAGTAAGCACATCTTTTAATAGTCCTGACACCCACACAGCCATGTCCGTGATGCGCTCTTAAATGTTTATATCTGCGGGAGCAATTAAAATCCCCCTCTTCTCATCTCACAATCTAGGGGCTAATGAATTAAGCAGTTTCCTCACAGAATCAAGGCCGCTGGAGATTGTCACTTGCCGGCTGAAGACAACATGTACAGTAATTGCTGCCTAAGAAATGGTGCAACACTCACTTTGTGATACTTATGAAATCCAAAGTTCTGTCATGAAATTCTAGATGGCACAGTCTGATAGGTCTAAATCAATCTGACAATATTACATCATTATCACGTGGCGCAGCTGATTGGTTCTTTTTGTATCAGCACACAATGAGTTTGCTATTCAAAATTCAAATACTTGACTAGTGCTTGTTGTAGCAGTTTGCAGCTTGCTTCAGAAATCCTCCACCTTCCCCAGCTCCACATGTATAGATCTGCTACAGGGTGATTCATGTATGCTATATATAGGGGTTATTTTAGAAATATTTGCAGCAGCAGTATTTCTTACATGCTCACAGCAGCATGTTGTATATGTATTGGCAGTAGCAAGTCTTGGTACTTGCTCTGCCGCAGCAGCGTAGCAGATCTATTCCACCAAGTCCAAACATTGCCATGTGCATTACCATGCTAAACCCTCCGAGAGTTGTCATGATAGAACTATAGTTGTACTACAGTGACAATACAGTAAAGTGGACAAATATGCAAAATTAATTTTTGCATCTCCTGCAAATGATTGGTAAAAATGGAAAACCTTTATATTTTCTCTTATTTTATATAATTAACCTGAAATTCTCCTCATAACTGGCCTACAAAAATAATCCTAATAAAAACACTGCATATCATTGAAACAGGTTTCAAAAGTGCAAACTAAAACTGTATCCATCAGCCCTAATCCATTGGGCCACTTAAAAGTGCAACCTTTGTATCTACTGCCAGTTTTGGCTAGGAAACTATCATTAAAACATGCTGAAGCATGTCTTTAATTGTCATTCATAAATTCCCTTCATGGGTGCCTGGTTTAATGAAAACTGGGCAGAATGCACCTCTCTGAAGAACTGTGTTCTCCCCAGGCTCACAGCACACCCACCTATCCGTGAGCAAGAAATGGATGCTGCTGGAGGTGCTGAGATTGCACTCCACTGATATTTCGAGAAACGCCTGTGAAATTAGACCAAGAGAGTGCAAGCTTTGGTCAGCAAAGTGGTGTAGGGCGTATGCTTAGAAAGTTCACCTCTAATAAAATGAGGTGTCAAGCAGCTGTGCTTTGTTGTAACCTAATAAAAAAAGCTGTTATGAGTACTTTGTTTCTTTAGAAAAAATATCCAACCAATATTTAAACTTTGAACATCAGGAACATTTGCTGTTTTGTTACTTTGCAAATTAGCTATCTATGGTGGCCTAGTAGTGCAAAACACAACGAAGTCTCCAGAACACAATGAAATCACCACAACACGTTGCATAGGATCTATAATTTCATTGTGCTGTGCTAATTTCGTTGTGTTGGCTTGTTTCCACTGTGTAATACTAATTTCGTTATGTTGCAGCTTGTTTCCATTGTGTTGTACTAATTTTGTTGTGTTGCAGCCTGTTTACATTGTATTGTGGCTCATTTCCCTTGTATTGTGCTAATTTCATTGTGTTGAGACTTATTTCCATTGTGTTGAGCTAATTTTGTTGTTTTGCAGCTTGTTTCTGTTGTGTTGTGGGCTTGTTTCCCTTGTATTGTGCTAATTTCATTGTGTTGAGACGTATTTCCAGTGTGTTGAACTAATTTCATTGTGTTGCAGCTTGCTTCCGTTGTATTGTGCTAATTTTGTTGCGTTGCGAATTATTTTCGTTGTGGCTCGTTTCCCTTGTATTGTGGTAATTTCGTTGTGTTGAGACTTATTTCCATTGTGTAGTGGCTTGCTTCCGTTGTATTGTGCTAATTTTGTTGCGTTGCGAATTATTTTCGTTGTGGCTCGTTTCCCTTGTATTGTGGTAATTTCGTTGTGTTGAGACTTATTTCCATTGTGTAGTGGCTTGCTTCCGTTGTATTGTGCTAATTTTGTTGCGTTGCGAATTATTTTCGTTGTGTTGTGGCTCGTTTCCCTTGTATTGTGGTAATTTCATTGTGTTGAGACTTATTTCCATTGTGTTGAGCTAATTTTGTTGTGTTGCAGCTTGTTTCTGTTGTATTGTGCTAATTTTGTTGCGTTGCGAATTATTTCCATTGTGTTGTGGCATGTTTCCCTTGTATTGTGCTAATATCGTTGTATTGAGACTTATTTCCATTGTGTTGTGCTAATTTTGTTGTGTTGCGACTTATTTTTGTTGTGTTTTGGCTTGTTTCCATTGTGTTGTGCTAATTTCATTGTGTTTTGGCTTGTTTCCATTGCGTTGTGCTAATTTTGTTGTGTTGTGGTTTGTTTCCATTGTGTTCCGGCCAGTGTCTGTTGTGTTGTGCTAATTTTGTTGAGTAGCGGCTTGTTTGTGTTGTGTTGTGCTAATTTCGTTGAGTTGCAGCTTGTTTCCATTGTGTTGTGGAGATTTCGTTGTGTTGTGCACTACTGGGCCACCATAGCTATCAGTTACAACAACAATATTAGAAAGCGCAGTTAAGAAATATTTTTACAAAGTTGTTTCCCCAAAAAACTAATTTTTAGAGGTCTATCCAGCAATGATACGTCTGTTCCCATAAAGAGTGAGATCAAATAAAAGCAACACTGGAACTAACATACTCGTAAGCTTGCCAAGCTCTCCTGGAATAGGAGTTTCCCCACTCCAGCGATTAATTATTGGAAATGGACGACAGCTGCCTCTAATTAATCTGCAAGGCAGGCAGTGTGGTGCGAGATTGTGCGTGGAGAAACCACCCCTGCCGTTTATGACTTTTTCATAGGAGGACTCATGTATAATGGAGGTGAGTAGAGATGAAGATGAGATGAGAGAGCAAATTAATGGTGAGGGAAAGCTTGTTAGTAGGCCAGTTTGACTGCTTTGCTGTTCCTTACAGACCCCTGTTAACAATTTATGCTCTGATCTATTTTTCTCTATTTTATCCATTTATCTGAGTGAGTAGATACACATAAGACACATAAGACTTTGGAGCCGCAGCTTCTCTTCCTCTCAGTTCCTCGTGGATGAATCTCTCGAAAACATGTCCAGTTCATTTCAGTTCAAATTAGTGTGTTATATAACAAGAAACTGTTTGCTTTTAAAGCCTATTTTTAAGACCATTAAGTTTTTTTTGTTTTGTTTTGCACTGATGTTATTTTCTTGACATTTAAGCACATTTAAACTTCAAATTTGCTTTACTGCAATGCATCTGCACCATTTTTTTTAGATTGAAATGATAATTTTCAGTGATGATTCTTATTAGATTCTCATTACTGTATTGATTGATTGATTGATTGATTCATTCATTCATTCCAATGTAAAATAATATGAATGGTCCTGAAATAACCTTTTTTTTTGTATAAAATCAGTAGAACAAATACTACCATGACACACTTTATTTTTTGCATCAATATAAGGTTATAATGGGAAAATGTAAATTACTTGTCATGAAAATAATGTCACAATATAAAATAATTTGAATGGTCCTCAAATAATAACCTTTTTTCTTCAATGTTATAGTGAAATATTACTCGGATATATGTTCTTGACACTTTTCGTGAGATCCACCCTAGAAGAAATATCTTTACGGTTATAAAAATACCATAACGTAAATACAAATGCCCACACACACAACAGGTATCGGTGTTGATGAGGAAATGCCCTCCAGCACAAGACTGGGGTCAGTTTTTTATCCCTGTATCCCTGGATACAGAGCAGACTTCTGTGTTTCCATAACAACACTATGTTGCCATGAACACCTTGTGAGCATGTAATTAGGTGCACTTGTTTAGCTCCATAATCGCTTCATTCAAGCCTATTTTTGAAACCCAGTGTTTTCTTAATTACTTGTCTCTAAATGTGGACATAATTTTTTTTCCCGCCGGTGACTAATTTTTAACACCCTCCTCCCCACACTTAGGCTAATTAAGTTAAACACTGTGTTAATGTGACATGATGATGAGAGAATGCACCAAAGCCTAATCAAGTAGCAAAACAACAAGACCATGCAAATGATCATATACTATTCATTACAAAGAGGTGAGCGAGTCAAAAAGTGTGAAAATTTCTTGTGCAGATTTCCACCTTCCAGCACCTCAACTACAGAACAACAGATATTTCTGTTTTGACCAATACAGATCGATCTTGTTTAACAGTTGTTTAAAACGCAAAACTAATGTAATTAGTTTTATTTCTGCTTTTTGCCTCAACAACTAAATAATCATTAGATTACAATAAAAACAATGCATTATGAATTTTTATTATTACATTAATGATACTTATTACAACATTTGTGAGCATTAACAATAATAAAATATTTTGACAACACTATTATTGCTATTATTATTATACTGTGTATAAAAATTTAAAAAAGTTAATTGCAACTTTCTCACAGTTCTGCCTTTTTTATTCTCGCAGTTGTGAGTTTACATCTTCTGATTTTTTTTCTCAGAATTGCAAGATATAAACTCGCAATTCTGAGAAATGAAGTCAGAATTGCATGAAATATACTTGCAATTTTGAGAAACAAAATCAGAATTTGAGAGACATAAACTCACAATTCTGAGAAATAAAGTCAGAATTGTGAAATAAAAACTCACAATTCTTTTTTTCTCAGAATTGCGAGAAAATTGTGAGTTATTAACTCCGAATTGTGAGATAAACTCGAAATTCTGAGAACATATAAGTATTTTTTTACCCTCAGAATTTGACTTTATAACTCGCAATTGTGAGTTTACTGTATATCACGCAATTCTGAAGAGATACTGTACAACCTAAAAAAAAAAAAATCAGAATTGCGAGTTTTTATCTCACAATTCTGACTATTTCTTACAATTGTGAGTTTATATCACACAATTCTGAGAAAAAAAGGCAGAATTGTGAGATGTGAACTCGCAATTCTGAGAAAAAAGTCAGAATTGTGATATAAAAACTCGCAATTACCTTTTTTGTTTTTTATTCAGTGGCGGAAACGGGCTTCCATACTTTAAGCCACACATTTTGTGCTTAATAATGAATGGCTATTATTTATCAAAAAGCTTTTTAAGTAATTATCCAAACAATGCATTATATATGTTCCTTATCTGTTGTTGGGTGTTATTTGAGAAACCCAAAAAACTGAAAAACCTGATAACTAATTAGGTTGAAAAGTCTTAAATCTGTAAAAAAAAATATTGGTCAAACAAATACCTGTCTCTCTCTAATCACCGCATTTGGAAGGCATCCAACGTGTGTATCATGCTCAACTGCACTGAGCATAGCTTTTCCCTTCTTCTTGGAAGACATTCACGGCAATGACACTGAACAGAGAGAAGGCCTAAGGGGAAGAAAGGATGTCCTCTATTACCTTATGTGCCATTGGAGGGAATTCACTTCACAGGTAGGAAGGGAAATACGCAGCGGTTGGGTTTGTGGCTGGGAGGGCTGTGATCTCAGCATGGAAGGGAACAACGTGTTGTGTTGCTCCTGGAAGGGCTGGGATTGGGACACGGGGAGGAAGAGAAATCGCCATGGGACGCCCAGCCGTAACAGACGGAGGAGCGTTGCGTCAGAAAGCAGATTCAGGAACACAGTGAAACTGGGACTGTGGGAATTGGAAGTTGAAGTAGAGCAAACAGCGCTGAAGTATTGCACACACACACACAGGTCACATACACACTGCAGCTAAATATAGTTGTCACTCCTGCAGAACAAATGCATCATCTTGTTCTGTACACACAGAGTTCAGCCATTTATGGAAGTGACAAATGCATTCTAGAACCGAATTCACTCCTGAAAACTTCAAGTAGCGACAACTACATTAAACCCATCTTGTATGTATAGAACCGAACTGGAAAACTAGCTCAGAATCATCTGCAACAAACCAACCTGGAAGCTCTAGTAATGCTAAAGACCTGAAGATGCATAATTACACCAACCTTAACATTTTTGAGAGTGACTACTGTATTTTGTGCACCAGTGGCCAGCTGCATAACAACTAGTGTCTTAACAACTAGTCTGCCCAACTAGCAGCTAACCAAGGGGGAATCAGTCTTACTTTTTGAATTCAAATCTGTTTTATGTAACTGACTTTAAAATGTTGAACAACCTTGTACCTGTAAGACTAGTTTTAGCAGTTTATGCAACTGGCTTCAACTTTAGAAATGGAATTGATGAAGCAAAAAGAATGCAGAATTCCACTTCAAATTTGAATGTAGGAAATTCATTTTTAACTACAAAAAAATGGTTCAAAACAAAACAAAAACATCTTAAAAGGCCAAGAAATGTTGAAGATTTATAGGCATTGCAATAGACAGACAGACAAATGTTTAAAATGTTTAACATCTATAGAAATATGCATTTTTAAATTTTATATATGAAAATAATAATCTATGGAGCAGAATTTCCATTTACCAGTATGCATTAATTCTACTTCCTGTCATTTTGATTCAAATTCCAATACAATTTTCTGTGGGGTTTGGCCTATTCATTTTAAATTCATAAATTTAAATTAATTGAAAGGGAGCTGAATTTTGTACATCTCTGACATACACAAACGGAGTGATACTCGCAAGCCAAAACCAAAATTGCCTTCAAGCTTAATAAGAACAGCGAGCCTATCTGAGGATATAAGGACCGCACACGACTTATGTCAGGAGGGGGAAAAAAGGAGTCACTACATCCTGTCAAATTCTGTGTAGCTAGAGGGGAAAGTGACAATTCCAAGGCAGGTCGGGGAATTCGATGAAAAACCATCACAGTCTCGCAACTAAATGGGTTTGGGGCACACAGCTGGCTAAGTCTCCTCTCTTTCAGCACTCATCTATTTTCTCCATCTTTCACCCTGGCGGGACCTTTCGAAGAGCAAAAGGGAGAAGAAAAAAAACACGAGGAGTGAGCTAATAAGAATTCTCAGTGGTCCCAACTCTGACGTGTAGAGAAAGGTCATTCCAGATATATTTACTTATAACAGCACAATGCATTATGGGGATGGCACTCATAAAATGCAAAGAGCATATAATATAATTCACAGCGTGAGGGAAGCACTTCATATCTCTGACAGATTTTGCATATGTGATTGCAATCGAGTATCCAGTGCGCTGCCTTGTTCAATCAAAAGCCTTTAATTGAGAACGGACATTAAAGAGCGAAGCATCTGCGGGACGTCCCCACGGTCAGCGCAGACCCCGAGACGAGCTGCTATATTAAAGTGTAAATATTCGAACGGTGCCATTGCTCAAACAGCTTGTCTGAACCAGACTAAGAAGTCATTTGGTTTAATGCTTTAAGATGCAGACCCACCACAAGGGAAATTGTCTGGTGACAGCCACTATTGCTCTTAAAATGCTTCCCTGCCAGGAATCTTAAACCCATCACCTGCTATGAAAGCCTCCTAAGGGGAGCGTGCTGAGAATTTCGACCAGATGGGTATCCGGCGCCAACCGGAGCACTTCGGATACAGGTCGAGTCGAGCGTTCCTTGAATGTTTTGTCAATGTCGACTACTTTGCCAAGTGAAACAGCAGCCCAGACGATTGCCTAGCGAATCATGAATAAGTTATTGAGAGGTTTCCTTGGCGATAAGGTTCACTGACATCTTTTGGACCGTGCGATAGCTCATGCTAAACTGGAGGGGATGACGGATGGCGCTGGCCTTAGATAGCTTTGTCAGTGTCACAGCCCCTGTTCCCCCCGGGTCCCGGGCAGCCCCGGACCGGGCGGTGCCGGCCACGGAAAGAAACACGTGGCTGGAGTGTCTGGAGAGACGCTGGTGACAAAAAGCGAGCTCTCGGTCTCCTAACTCAAATAACTACTTGCCTGCATCCCATATTTCTCCGTGACCTTAAAGGAAATGACAGCTCTCATCTGGGAGTTGGTGTCAGGTCAAAATACAGTTGTTTTTCTCTTGCTACCATTCTCCTCTACCAATGACGGAGAAAACGGATGACTGTCGGAAGGAATTCGCCATCTGTATAATGACGGTCTAAAATTGTCTTTCAACGCTGGTCCTGAAACTTCATTTGAAAGTAGACAAATGCAAAATGTATGCAATTAATTGCAGATGACCCGTGCTGTGTAATGACCCACTGTCAGAAAAGATGACACTGGACACAGTTACAACCTATTTTAATTTCATAACATGACACATTTTTTTCCCCTCCTAAACCAGCTTTTTTGGCTTTTTGGTCAGGGAAGTTGAAGGTCAAGTTCACCCTCTGCATGATTTTGCTATTACTGTCAACCAGCATTGATGAGAAACCAGGAATTTGTATTAAGAAAGTACATTTTGACTGAAATTGTTTATGTTATGTGCAGTTCTGCTCCATTTGTCCAAAAGCTACAATCTGTCAAGGTTACAGGAATGTGTCGTTCCCTGTAGAGTAGCACGGATTATCAGAACATGTGGGATATCGCCTGGAAATGATGCTTGGCCGTTTGGGCTCTGCTGCATGCGAAGGAGTCTAGACCTTTGTCCCAGAGCACAGAGGGGCGTCAAACTACCATTCTGCCGATCACTAGAGCTGAAAGCTTCCTGTGAAATGGCCATGTTAATGGTTTTCCAAACGCACATGGCAGGAACCAGTCATGTCTGATAAGGTGACATCAAAATTGACCCCATTTACTTTCTTAATACATGCTCTTAGTCTCATTGAGAACAATTCATCAGTGCACATTGTGTTAATGAACAAAATTGATTTCATAATAATCTTTCATCAAAATTTATGAGAATTGCCAAATAAAATAACCATTTAAGCATTCTAATCTTTGCATTCATTTAAAGCTGTTTAAAGTTAAATTTAATGAAGGTTATTGCAATAATAGCAAATATTTTCAGAAAAGAGTGCTTTGCTCAATGTCCTAGTCAAAAAGCCTCCTCAAAAGTGGGTTCTAACAGCGATTCTGTAGTCAACTGCACACTTGCATTTAAGACCGGGTCCATTCTTGTTTGCAACATCTAATTTACACAATGAAATCACTTCCAGATTAACAGAATCAGTTTCTGCCCATTTTTTTTTCTTGCCCATTTCTTCCAGAAATGCGACACATTACAGATGTAAAATGGGTTGCGAAAGTAATTAATTCAACATGCTGTGATTCTGATAAATGTCCATGTGCAGATGTACAAACATCAAAATATCACAATTATATATGTGTATATAAAAGTTATAACTAACGTGAGGTTACAATTAAACATTCTAACCGACTCGATCAACTGATTTATTACGGGAATGTGTCAGTTAAATAGAGATTCAGAACGGCACACAGCTACAACCTCATCATGAAAAGTGGAACAAGCTCTCATAACAATAATGAAGTCATGATTTTATTACAGCCCAGGTCTGATAACACATTGATGCCCGAGTCTTAAGTAGTCGTTTCTAACCCTTAAGCATTTGGCTAATCATTAAAACCCCATACTTTTCAAGACCTCGACATACATCTTTTCAAACGCTTTTCAATACAGTTTGTGCATGTTTTTTCCCCAGCGCAATGTTAAAAATAGAACTACTATTATTGACAAGCCAAAGGTGAGACATCCATTTACATTTAATTAAACTATATCTATCAGGCGGATCAAAGTCGAGAAAATTCAATACGGAACGTATCCGAGGGGTCTTTCTTATTCACCCTTCTTCCTCTCCATCTTCTCTCCTAGCACTTATTTTCAGATTAGGGTCTCGGTTTTCTTTCAAACACTATGAATCTTGGGCCGGAAGTGTTTCTTTATTCTTCTTTACCAATTTTCTCACACTTTGCAGGGTGCTTGAGGACCTTGACAGACACTTGGCAGGCTGAATGCCCCTTGCATCAAGGGCTCCTATTTCATCTCCTCAAAAAAAACAAAAAAAACTATAGGCTTTGTTTTTTTATTTCCTTCTCTGCTCTGAATCTTTCAGATAGCAAGCCGGTGTGGGCAGGCATAAATCAGCCGCTCGCACTGCGACTTGAGTTAATCATGAATAATTGGCCCAGGCTACTAGTGAGGCATATGCTAAGAATTAGTGACTAATTATGCCTTTGGCTAGATGCTAGTGACCCCTCAGCCTGTTTGAGGAGTCGCAGCACGTTACTAATATGGGAGAGAGGTATAAACAAACATGAATCCGGCTGTTTAGCTCCACTTGCCCAATTACAAGGATCCAATTAGAGACCAGCATCCCAGAGCCAGTAACACAATTTATGACCAAGGCGGGGATTTTATCTGGGAAAACTAAGCACGCTAGTCGTAATCTCAATAGCCACACCATCTTTAATTTGGTGTATGGACTATTCTAGGTCTTTTGCACACTGCAAACTCATTTGGCCAAGAAAAAAGAAAACTTAATTGATGATGCTGTCAGCTTTCACTGCACTCCATCTACAGTAGCTGTTTCTGAATGTGAGAACAAGTCCTATGTGAACAGCCCTAAAATGAGCAAATACCCATCTGATGTGAAACCAAAAGCCAAAAGAGTATTTTTTATAATCTAATTCAAAATAATGAAATATATTGTATAGTA
>NW_015548226.1:899173-953652 GCF_001515605.1 Sinocyclocheilus anshuiensis | reverse complement strand
ATATAGTCTGTAGTATATATATATGCAAAGAGCAAATTGGTTACTGCATTTCTTAATTAAAAATAAGTTTCCTACCAATGCATCCAGCATGTAATCTTTCTCCAAAACTTCAATGTTACCAACATCCCTCAGAAAGACTGGGCAAAGAGCAGCTCCATCTAAAATTGGAGCGCCGTTGAGTGCCAGTTGCCAAACTCAGCGGGATGCTTTTAAGGCCCGAGGCTTGCACAATCATCTCAATTTTTTATTATTTTTATTTATTTATTTATATTTTTCAACTGCAGTCTGGACAAATGCGTAGCAGTCTGCCAGTCAGTGTGCACCCAGACAAACTCTGAGTCTATCTGGTTCACTATCACACTGGGCACAGACAGTTTTAAATACCGACTCACGAGAGACTTTGTTTGTTGGCTAATTAGCCGAGTGCAGAATGGTTTTTCAGCCGGCATTGTTATAATTGCAGCCGGTTTATGCCGCTGACCTTTTTTTCAGCTGCATTTTCTGCATCTGCAGTTTTTATTGGTGCAAATTTTATGCAAGGACATGTTTTTTAATGTCTTGCTTGGTAATGTTGTTTGTGGATGTGTGTGTGCTGTATACCAGACACACATTTGCAATTCAGGACTGACTGCTGCTTTTTCAGTGTTGTATTTTCCTTGTAGTCTTTCTTTGAAGATGTGAAATGATCATTTCTGCACTGACCGTTCCTTCACGACACCATCAAGGCTCACACTGTATGCATTTATGGCCTTCAATCTTTGCCTTCAAAGAGAAATTCCATTTCCAAAGAGAAAGACATTGATGTAACTCATATCCCTATGAACCATGCCTCCTGCATCATATTTCCTTGAAAACACAACAAAATATTACACAGACAAGTACAAAAATTAATCTAATAAAAAATCTTTAAAAAAAAAACATGAAAATGAGACACTAATGTCTTTTAATCTAATGATCCATTTTCTTTGTATGCATCCATACATCCACCCGTATTTTTGTAACGTTGTGTGAGTCACAAAAAATATACTCAGACTTAAAGTATAGTAGTCAACATTTGAAGTGGATCAAAACCTTTCATGAAAGCTGTCCTAAAACCTAAAACCAAAATGCGTTCTTGTCTTAGGACAACTTTGATGAACTTTTTTGATACACTTCAAATGTTGACTACAACAAAATGTTTGCATGAACCTAACGAGCTTAATACTATAATATAATGAAAAAACAACAACAACAATAACATTCAATTTCATTTACTTACATTTATGTTCATTTAATTATTGCATCATTCATAGAGTCACCTGTATTGAAATCATCTCTTTACATAGTCCATGCCTATTGTATAGTATTCCAAATCACTCACTTCTCAGGTTCCATTTGTTTTGGATGCTGCCTATTTAGGGAGTAGGAAGGGAGGTGGCTCGCTAGGTTTTGGAACAGAGTTAACGACTCTGAACAGTTCATAAGAGACTGACTGAAATTAACCATCTTTGACGGACACACAGACTTTGAATGGGTTTCCAAGACAAAGACAAAGATTTGAGGTGACGGCAGCAGGTGTCACCTGTACTAAAAGAATGGTGCTGAAAACTGCCCTTAACGAAACAGGCCTTTACAAAGGGCCAAATAAGAACAGTGCTTATCCAGCAAAAGTGCTGCTAGATTGAGTGTAGTGCACACATTTTCCATGACGCCACAGTAATGAGGTTTTATATTGGTCTGGCACCTAACTCGCATCACACCAGCCCCTCTTTATATCTACTGCTACTCCTCCATACCACTTCATCTCTGTCCATTTCTCCGTTCATCTCTACTGCCAAAACGGACCTGCTGAACACAGAATCCACACCAAAATACCTTCATGTTCAATCAAAATCTGACTACCTAATTGGTATATTGGTATTTAGATTTTTTCTCTTAGGGTCACCAAGGCTGCATTTATTTTATCAAAGTAATACAGTTGAAATATTATTAGTTTAAAATAATTTTGAATAGATTTTAAAATGTAATTTTTTCCTGTGATGCAGAGCTGAATTTTCAGCATCATTACTCCAATCTTCAGTGCCAGTATCACATGATCCTTCAGAAATCAGTCTAATATGCTGATTTAACTTCTGGGTTTTTTTTCAAGATTTTTTTAACAATAATGTCTTCACTATCACTTTTGATCGATTTAAGGCATCCTTGCTGAATAAAAACATTAATTTCTCACACTATGAAGAAAAAATATTTTATTAACAATGTGTGCTCTTTCAGGTTAGACCAGCCTTAACTACCTGAAAGTTTAGTAAAATATGATCTCACTGATTAAAAAAAAAACAAAAAAAATTGTAAGAACATTTCAATAGCCGCTCTTGTTTAATAACATGACCTCATTACTATATGACATTATTCTTCTGCTTTTCGCAAATCAAGAGTCAAAACTCAAATCGGTAGCACGGCACAGGGGAGATTAAATTAAGCATGGCACAAATTGATTAGCTCATTTCATTTCATTTCAGAAACTCTGCCAGAACGCTGTCTACCTGGAAAACTCGCTCAGCATTCCTCCCCTCTTGACCAAACCATGGACTCACATGTGTTCGGGCTCACAGCTGTTCTTACGAATCTATCTGCGGTGGAAAAAAAAGCACTAATCGCTGCAAGTGAGCTAATTTTTGCTGAAACATGATGAAGTGTTGCCTTAAGTATTAATAAAGTGTAGGTAAGTCGTGCACATTAATCACTGTCTCTGTGCAATGGTGTTCCTCAAGGGTCCGTCCTCGGAATCTCTGAATTTGTCCGATTCTCTAACGGGTCCTGATGAAACGCAGACCGTATTACACGCACACATGCAAATTAATAAATAAAATAAAAATGTAAAGTGAGGACTCTAAAGCCCACCAATACTTTATCATGGTCACGGTGGCCGTCAGACAACGGGGTGCTCGGGAGTCCACCTCACCGCCGGCCAATAAAGAAAGCCGACATGGTGCAGATTACCAAATGATGCTCCAGCATACATAATGGAGATCATGGAACATCTCAAATGCACAGTTTCTCTCTGCACGCTAATTAAATCAATGGAGAGACCTGGTAGAGAGAGAGACATTGGTTGGTGAAATAATGAAGCGCTTTAAAAATGATCTGTGCTACTGTGGGGCCCGCCGGCCCAGACAGACTTGAGTCGAGGAGGGATATGCAATATGCAACCAAATAGGCGAGGTATATTAATCTTGGCATGCCTCTGAGCTCCAGCTAAATGAGATGGTCCCTGCGCAACTGCCTCAAATTTTGATTTTTTTTCCCCCACCCTCTTTTTTTTCATAGATTGGTGTCCGTAGTCCTCATTGATTTAATGTTTAAAGCTCCCTTCCTCCCTGTACCTGGTTTGGAATTACAATGGAGTCTGACAAAGCAAACTGATGAAACTCTGTATTTTCACAAGAGGCATCAGCATGAAGCATGGAGACAGATACCCATGCAAATACATATTCCTTACAGCCGCGTGGCATCTCAGCGCACCGCATGAGGGGAAACGAACACATGTTGGATACAGACGGCCAAGTTTACTGTCATAAGAGTCATCTAGAAGCTTTAGGATTACATCAAACCTCGATTTCTGCTGTCTTTTGTCAAGAAAGCCGTGTTTAATGAGCAAGGATTCTTTTTTCGGGCAGCTTCCATTATTATTTCTTCGTGCAAAGCGGTGATTGAACATGACCGGGTTTGTAAAGATTACTTGAGCTTTAAAAGCAAAGAGCATCTTTGATGTGAACAGTATTTATAACGTTTCTCACAACCGTCACTCTTTTTTTCCCCATAGCACAAAATAAATATTTTATATTTGGCAATGTTGCTGAGCTGTAGTGAGTCGAAGTCGCTTCATTAGAGGCGATCTTATCACATCACGAGGGACCTCATGCTAATATTTGATTTCTTCCAGCTTTGCTGCCCAACAAAGCTGGTTATGACTGCGCATATACATACATCATCTCACATGACTTGATTAAACAATTATATGCTTGGCGTTGAATTTTAAAAACTAGCAGTAAAAACAAAACAAATAAACTACACTACAATGTGCTTTCCTGCATGGAAATTAAAGTCTGTCATTTCAGTTTCTAGTATAATGAACGATTTGGTCCATCCGTTGAATCAAGACTGCCTAGGACCCCAGGGTGTAGCCGTTTATAATGCCTGACCAAACAAAAGCATACAATGCAAATAAAAACATACAGCAACTGAACATTTGCATAAAATAAAGACAAAGCTAGCAAGCTAATCGCCTTGTGTTAAAAAAGAAGAGAGAGAGAGAGAGAGAGAGAGAGAGAGAGAATAAAGAAAAGCTTTGGTTACATACTATTTTATGTAAAAAATAAAATAAAATAATAATAAAACGTTAATTTTGAAACAAATCTATGAGAATTTCATATTTCCTTCAATTTTTATCAATTTTATTTTTATCAATTAAACATACTATAAATTGTTTACAATTACTATAAATATATCGTAAAAATATAATATCAAGGCCTATCTATCTATTTATCTATCTATCTAGCTAGCTAGCTAGCTATGATTGCATGATTGTCTCAATTTGTCTCAATTTTGATCTTGAAAGGCCATATAAATAAAAATAGAATTATATTAAGTCAGTTATTTCTCTTTTGCTGTAATGTGTCAGTAGGAAATACCAGTTGACATTTCCAAACATTCATTTTGCCATTAATTGTTATTTATTTATTTATGATTTAACGCCATGTCAGCAGCAGTGGCTATATTCATGGCAAGAGGAAACATTTCAATTTCACAATTCAGTCATATATACTGTATATAATTTCAAAACAATTATATAACAGTTTTGTTTGAAAATTATATAAATAAATAAATAAACAAATATGTACAAATATACAAAAACATACATACAGTATAATAAAAATAATAACAAGAACAAAAGTAATAAGAACAATTATATAGAGTCTTTCAGCTTAATGCATGACAAAAAAAATTAAAATCGTCCCAGGAGAATTCTTTTTTTATATTTTCTGAATAAAAACGTTGCCTAGTATTATTTAAAACTGGACATTCAAATAAAATATGTTTTATACTCAAACGATTTTTACACCTTTCACAGACTGGTTTCTCTTCCCCTTTCCCATTAATTGTTATAACCCAGTGAGATTTTTGTTTGCACAAGGAGTCTGACAACAGCCAGTGCTCCACAAAGAGTTCTGATCTCATCATCATCCTGGAATGGAATGACTTGAAGAAACAGAACAAACTGAGACAGACTAAATCCAGAAGAAATGTGGCAACGTCTCCAAGATGCTTCAAGAAACCTACCTGCAAAGCTACCTGAAATACTCTGTGCAAGTGCACCTAGGGCAAAAGCTGCTTTAAACGTAAAGGATGTTCACACCAAAGGTTGATTTAATTTAGTTCATTGATAAAGAAAATCTATTTATGACATTATTTTTGACAGCATCCTCATTTTACAGCATTCTTACACAAGTGCCTAAAACTTTTAACAGTACTGTAGCTTTGCAGGAAGGTTTCTTGAGGCATCTTGGAGACGTTGCCACAGTTCTTCTGGATTTAATCTTGTCTCAGTTTGTTCTGTTTCTTCATGTCATCCCACATGGACTGGATGATGATGAGATCAGAGCTCTGTGTGGAGCACAGATATTTCTGATATTTCCTGATATAGCACTGATATTTCCTACTGACACACTACAGCAAAAGATAGAAATAACTGACTTAAAACCATTTTTAGCTGGTGAAAATACTAGTCCTGCAAAGCTACAGTACTGTTAAAAGTTTTAGGCTCTTGTGTAAAAATGCTGTAAAATGAGGATGCTGTCAAAAATAATGTCATAAATAGATTTCATTTATCAATTAACTTCTATTAACTAAATAAAATCAACATTTGTTGTGAGCATCCTTTGTGTTTAAAGCAGCTTTTGCCCTCGGTGCACTTACTTCATAGTTGCATAGTTTTTCAGGGAGCTTTGCAGGTAGGTTTCTTGAGGCATCTTGGAGACGTTGCCACAGTTCTTCTGGATTTAATCTTGTCTCAGTTTGTTCTGTTTCTTCATGTCATCCCACATGGACTGGATGATGATGAGATCAGAGCTCTGTGTGGAGCACAGATATTTCTGATATTTCCTGATATAGCACTGATATTTCCTACTGACACACTACAGCAAAAGATAGAAATAACTGACTTAAAACCATTTTTAGCTGGTGAAAATACTAGTGTTCTAATAATTTTGGCCACCTCTGTATATATCATAATTTTAGATATTTTATCCAATACACAATACACTTTTAAACTTTTGTGTTAAAGTAGTTTTCGTAGAATTTCTAATCAGGCACTGAATGAAGAACCCATTTAAAGTTCTTTTAGCCAATGGGATCGCTTTGGGGTCTTCAATGGGCAAACTGAATTGTTCATGACACGGCACCACACTGGTACAGCTTGTCCTAAACCTAAACCTGAGTGTACCATTAATTTATTTTTCATTATTTTAATTATTATTATTATTATTTTTACAGTTTTCTCCTAAATTCTCATAAGTGCAATCACAATTCACAATATTTGCAAATATTATCTTATTTCTTTCTTTTGATTTTGTGATGAAATACATCCCACAAAATGTTTTAACAATAATACCGTTCTACCGAAATCCATCTGATTGCTGATTGAATATCAAACTACGTCCATTCAGACCCAGGAAATCTGATAACCTGCACACCACACTGGTACAGCTTGTCCTAAACCTAAACCTGAGTGTATGAGAGGTGTATTATAGTTTGGCATGTCTCTGAACAGGGTCAGAGCAAACAAATCTCTACTACCGCCACAGAGACAAACACTTGTGACGTGCTGTTATTGACTCTGGCTTACTTATATGTTTTTCCTTTCCTGCTAAAAGGTTGAGTGAGGTACTTGCCGATGATAAGACAAGTGGTATATCACAAAGATTTATTAAATCCATCTCCCCCCGGAGAGAGAACAAACAATATGTGTACTATTTACCAGAGCTACTCAAAGAGCAATGATGCGGAAAGAGCTTCCTCTCAGGTAAAAGGCAGATAGTATCGTGAACAGAGCAGGACTATCTGACCTCTATCTGTAGCAGCGTACACAGGAGGGCCTGCTCCGATGGGACATATGCATTGAAAAGAGGACATCAGTCACACGGGTCGGTCTGACCTAACGGCTTATCCATACAGCAAGGTTATATGAATACAGCCTCAAAAAACTGAGTGTCCGTGAGGAAAGCGTTAGAGGTCGAGGTCGATTAGGAAGGATCCGACCCCTGTGTGCAGCTTAGAATCTCTCTGATCTATTGTTCAAAACGCCTGCTGTTCGCTTTGTGACAACCTCTATTTGAAACCTATCTGCACCGGCGCTGCGGAATAAAACAATGGGGCAATTTGTTTTACCTTATCTCGCAAATGAGCGATGCACCTTCAAGTGACAGCATCTTTATGCCGTGTTGTAGCGTTGCCGCAAAGCGGAACATTAATACACAAAGCTAATTGATGGCAATTGTAAGTAGGTGCACGGCACAGTGATATTGGAGAGGCTTTGAAAATTGTCACAGGAGAGGATTTGTATGGGGCTGATGATTGTTTGGGAAATAATAGCTGGCTCGGGGTCTCGGCTGTTTCTAGGTGTTTTGTCGGAAATTGAAAACTGCTGAGGCATTTCAACATCAACTCCTCATATTATGGTGCGGCCTTCTGCGTTGTTTTCTGCACGCAACATTATTCTGCAGCGAGGATCTTTAGCCAAATGCTGGACTACCAAGGTTTACCATATAAAATAGGTCAGTATTGGACATATTTACATATGATTAATAAAAAAAATATGACTTTAATTGATTCTAATATATCAGTGTGAATTTAATGAAAAAATGCGTTATTTCACAAAAAAAGGGGAAAAAGTTTTTTTTGTTTATATATGTATATATATATATATTATACGTTACTGTTATATAATATTTTTGATTGTTTTGCAGTGAAAAAAGAGAAACACAATACTGTTTTTCTTTTAATACAGGAAATACATAAAATTCAGTAAAACAAATGTATAATCACTTGAATACTGCATTTAGTTGTTCAATTATGTTTAATTGTCATAAATAGTCAAAAATGTATAAAAATGTCTAATAAAATACTTTTTTACAATTTTTGCAAAATATTATCTTATTTCTTTCTTTTGATTTTGTGATGAAATATGTCCCACAAAATGTTTTTAACCGATTCAACCATGAGCATACAATAATAAAGAAATCTACCCAAATCCATCTGATTGCTGATTGAATATCAAACTATGTCCATTCAGAACCAGAAAATCTGATAAACTGTGTACAAAACATAATTAGCAATAATTAGCAATGTCGGAAAGCATAATTTAGGACTCCACTGATTTAGATTTTGCAATTAACTGTTCTTAATTAAACTTGATGGTGAATGGCATCAGTGGGTTTATAATGCAAGATGCTCCTGGCTTAATAAAGTCAGTAAAGCACTGTGGCCTGCCTATACTGTGCCTGACACTTCATTTTCCTTAACTAATGTAGAGCTTTGTATCATGACAAGAAGGTGTTGCATCACCAAAACTACTGCACCGAACCTTCTCTGGCTTCCTGAACCCTCACAAAAGAGGACACACAAGCTGTCATAGTGACGAGCCGCCCTTGAAAGCTGTTCACATCATAGTGCACCTGTCACGCTAGCCTCATGTACGTCACTGAGCAGATAAAAAACAGCTGTCTGGATCGCCGTCCTGATTGTGTTCACAGGACAGGCCTGGATGTGGAGGTCAGACCCGACGAGGGCTTATTAAGGTCAGCTGTCACAGCCCTGCGTGTGTGTGTTTACCCGTCCGGCTCAGTGCGAGTGGGATGCTGGTTTGTTATCTGGACGTTTGAGGATTGGGAGATGGTCAGGAATTAATTAACTATAAGAGGAGCAGTTGATTCATCGAGACGATTTCTTCTTGACGAGGAAAGTCCAACCGCTCTCATCAGCTTTTACTACAATGCCACTCTGCCGTATACATTTACACGGGTATCAATGAGTGGGGAATGCAAAATATAGGCTCATTAATCAGCTGGTAGCTAGTATCAGTGCAATTTTTAAAAAAATATCACATAACTCATAACTCACAAATTCTATCAATGAGAATATGTCTGAAAAATTAACAGAATATATAAAAATGAAATGAAAAGATAACATTCCTTCTATAACTTTAAATGTGATTGAGGGAGAAAGGGTAAATACTGACAAATAAATAAATAACACTGATGTATGGAAGCTAGTTTCCAACACAGAATAAAAAAGTCAAACGTTTCTTCAGAACGGCAAAAAAAAAGTCAGAATCGTGAGATATAAACTCAAAATAGCGAGATAAAACACAATTAAAAAAAAAAATAAAAAATCTGCATTGTGTGGTATAAATTCAGAATTGCAAGGACCAGAGTCAGAATTCTGATATATAAACACAATTTCTAAAAAAAAAAAAAAGGTCAGAATTGTCAGATATAAACTCTATAAATGCGAAATTTTACTTCGCAATTACTTTTTTTTTATCCCATGGTGGTAACAAGCTTTCATACTGATGCACGTGACTAACTAAACAAACATAACAGGGAAAATTATAATAACAAGGAAATAATGATGTGAGAAATAAAAGATGAAATGGTTACCAAGGTTATGATGAAGGTCAAGGTTCAGATGACGAGTTCAAAAAAACTGGGAAACCACAATGGCAGATGCTCTGTCGTCTCTGAAGGAAACAAAAGTACAGGGAAAATGAATGAATGAGCAGTCGTCCTGGCCGAAGACAGCTTTATGAAAGCACACAGTCCAGAAGGAGCAGGCCTACAACTGAGATTAGATGTCATTAGCACAGCAAGATAACAAACAAACATTGTCAACAATAGGTCAGTTAGGGAGGGAAGTACTCAGTGCTCAAAGGGAAAGCGGCCTCATTAGCTGAACACTACATTTAAATTGGCTGCTTTATGAACACAAGCACTCTGGTCAATTTATGCACGTTTCCAGCTTTTGTCCTTCCCGTGCTACATATGCTCCGCTAGCCGATTATAAATTACCTTTGAGATTTACTGTAAGAAACCACTCTTTGGTTTTCATTTTAAACCCACTGAGAACATTAAAAGTTACTTATCGCACAGATAAGCCAGAATTTTTCCTGCGCCTTTTTTTCCCCCACAATGTTCAAACATAATGAAATTAACATAAACTACGTTCAAGGCTAATCAGAAATTACTCCTCCAACAGGGAATACGCTGCTTGATGTAATTATTGAACTCACCTGGAATGTTTTGGGCTTGCGATTATTTTCCGTTTTAATGTGTTTTTAATTGTAGCTGTGTTCTTATCTTCCCATGTAGATTAGCATCAAGCCATTCATTTGCAACCGTGACGGAAACAACAACCCGACCGCGTGTTAACGGCGCAGCTAGCCCACCTCCCGGAAATGGTCAGGCCTTTGATTCCAGAGCCGGCGTGGAGTCGCATACTAATGAGCACTTACGGCAGCTAAAATACAATTAGCCTCAGCGCCGCTCTTACGTTCACACGTCCTGAAGCACACGGAAACTGCGAAAGAACAATAAAATGACCCGAGACTGCTAGCTGGCATTTTTCTCCCTGTCTTTTTTCAGATGCCATTTTGTCACCAGCGAAAAGCCATCAGCAAAATGAGATAGTGTTTACAGGGCAAGCCGGATGAAAAACAGCTCCAGTAATGTCTCCCGTTCAGTGGACTATAAGTGTTCCTCGGCGATACGCGGAGAAGCTTTAATGGGAAGAAAAAAGACGAATGCTCTCGCCATAATTACAACGGTTTCGGTGTGCGTAATTGTGATGGTTTCTTACACCCAGACAGAAGTGCTAACAAAAGCAGTCTATTGTTATTGCCCCTTCAACAAAAATCCTCCCTCGTCTAATGATTCAGGAATCTCATTTTCCCACACCTAATGATTGTGAACAGAAAAGGTTCTGCACGGTAATAGCCCGCTTCATCGTAAATAAGCACGGAAACAATCGTGATGAAGGAATTATCCCATGTGCTCGGATCCGACAACTAAAACATAAGCAAAAGCAAGATTAGCAGGTGTCCTTGAGATAGTTTTCCACCTCGCAGCAACTGAGAAAATAAAAGATCAGCAGAGTACACAGAATTCAAGCAATAAGGAAATGTGTTTCATACTTCCCTCACGTAAGAACTGCTGAATCATCCTGCCTACTACTATTCATTTCATTACCGCAACAGCGCTCATTAGAATCAAATGCATGCATACAGTAATTTAAGAAGCGCCATAAAGGTGGTTAGAAAGCATGAAAGTGAAAGCACGGCGAGAATACAGGCGCTTATGGTGAGCGTCCTCCCTCCAGTGAGATCCTCTTCAATGGTGTATATGTTCAAATTACTCTCCCACTTACCCTCCGACCAATCTCCGAGATTGTATTAGGGTGACTTTTACAAACACGGACTCCGGATCAGAGAAGACATGAACATTCATCAGCACGGGCCTTTCACGTGACGTCACGTGAGGAGCTCATTTTAGCCCGTGCAGTTTCTCAAGTACAAGAGCACACGGAGCGCAATTACCCATCCTTTGGGAAATACACTCTGAATAGCTCATCAATACTTGTTACTTCTGTACGACACCGAAGCTAGATTTATTCATTCCCTCCCTAAACTCCCCCGGATGTGCACTTTGAACACAGCCGTTGTGGAGAAGCGCTGGATAATTAAGCATGTTTGCTAGGTTTATCTTCGTGGTTTGACAGTGCGTGCCTCTCTTTTACCCAGAAGTGCTTGACTTTTACAGAGAGTGTTATAGGTGTTTTAGCAGAAGGGGCCATAAAAAAGGGGCCAAAGGGTTGCAGATCTTCCCAATGGCGTGACTTGACTCAGAGAATGCAAATCACCTTGGGGAGCGACAGCAAGATCTGTAGGTCAAGATGGCAAGGGATGCCCCATCTTGACTGGACATGTGTCTGCCACTGAGATGAATCTCAAAGTGTCAAGGGTTTGGCTTTTAAAAGTGGTCAGCATGCTCAATGTGGCCATCAAGAGGTGAGTGACCTTTGAAATCTTGCTGAAATGGACCAAAACCAAAATAGAAAGCAATAGGTGGGATCCAGAATTAAACAAACGATAAAGACAGACCAATTGTAAGGTTGTTCATCAATGCTTCTGTAACCTGGATGCACACCGAAGTCGTTATTCTTGTTTCTTTGCCCACAAATAAGTATTCTTGTAGCTTCATAAAATTATGGTTGAATCACTGATGTCACATGGACCCATTTTAACAATGTCCTTACTACCTTTCTGGGCCTTGAACGTGGTAGTTCCTATAGAGGTCTATAGAGGGTCACAAAGCGAATCAAAATCAAAAATATCTTAATTTGTGTTCTGAAGATGAACGAAGGTCTTACAGGTTTGGAACGACATGAGGGTGAATAATTAATGCCATAATTTTCATTTTGGGGTGAACTATCCCTTTAACTCTTAAACAAAAATTTAACATGGGAAAATACAGAACCAAGGTGGCTGAAAAAGTGGACGGGCACTGTCGCGATTTACATCTGTGTTACTAAACAATAAGATTTCCTAGAACAGCTCTTATGAAGCTTGAACTATCATGACTAGCATGTTACCAAAACATTTCTACAGGGGAGTCTTTAAATTCAACCGTCAAGTCCACTTGAGTTTATATTCTGGGCAAAAGGACGTCTGTTTTAGTCCCACAATCACCATAGATGTTAGAAAGCAATTGTGTTTTCTCAACTCAACCTGTACCAAGTACACAATAATGTAGCTTAGCTGTCCACTTAGAGCAACTGCAGTACTCGAAGAGCGCAATATAGAAGGCAATTCCCGCACAATAGTAGCGCTATAAAAGACGGATTTCAAAGCTCTGTCAATATTCCTGCTCTTTTGGAGGAAGTACTGTCACTTTTAGAAGGATATAAAAGAGCCCTAAATCCTAAAGCCATGTGAGTGGGGATTTGAAGTGATGTGGCTTCACATTTGTCGCTGGGGGGGATGGAGCGACCTGTCACTTAGGACTGCCACTTCAGGTCATGCTCTTACTTCTTGTGTTCTTGAGAAGACAAATGCTTTGCCTAAAAGCCATTTGATGTTTTTTTTTTCCCTCACTATCTCCCCTTTTCACATGAACATGATGGAGCTTATTGCTAAAGACCAGCATGCAGATATTGTGAAGAATAGACTCAAAAGGCTTCTCGTGGAAACAGATTGTCTCCATTGTCTCTATCAGCTGCACGTCATATAGAGCTAAGCATAATAAAACTGCATCACAGCCTTGCATTTGAAAGAGCCATTTTCCTAATAAGATCAAGAATGTTTTAATATGAACTTGGGAAAAAAACAATCCTATGCTAAATTCTGTACACCAGAACTAGGTTTTTAGGTTCTCTGATGAAAATGTGAGAGGTGCGTGTGTGTTTCTACCGAAATGTTGTTGTCAGCTGTTCCTAAAGTTTTAAGTATTTCAGTTTGTATTATTCATTTATCGGTTCTTTAATATCGGCTCAACTCATAACTAGCAGTATCTAGTGGTTTAATAAAGAACTGGACCCAACAACACAATATTGGTGATATGATGAATGGCAATCTAATGGGTCTGGAAAGAAATGCACCCAACAATGGCATTACTGTACTTTCAACAAGAAACTATGGTAATTATAGGGGTGGGGGATCCACCAAAAACGTATGTAAATATATTGTGGCGTAAATATAAAAATGTTTTTTTTTATGTTATGCCGAGTTCACACTGCACGATTTTAGCCCGATTTTTCACTCGCCGACAGGTTTTGCGAAATCGCCGGCAAATGCCTGAAATCGGAGGCAAATCGGTGCTCGTTCACGCGAGTGACAATCACGCAGTGTGAATTATCAAAGACGCGATCTGAGGGAATCGCCGACGCCTGTGAAATATTTGGCATGCTAAATATCTGGAGCTGTCGGCGATTCACAATCACGTTGTGTGAAATGAGTTCTGACTGAAAAACACATCGGCGATGACCTACAGCCAATGAGAGACCAAGATACAGGGCAGCGGGAAGTTCGGGGAGGAGTTATATGAAACGTAGCTTGCGGACCAGTGTTGCCAAATCCGCGATTGCCGCAGGTTGTTTTTTATGTCAGCAGGTTGAAGTGACCCCAATAACGTGATATTTAGGCCCTGGAATGTGAATTGTACCAGGAGAACCTAGCCAAAAAAATGTGTATTTTACCCCCGAACGTACCCCAGATAGTCGTTCAGTGTGAAACCAACAGTGATGCGATGTCTTTGAAAATCGTGCAGTGTGAACTCGGCATTATTCTGGACCAACAACTAATATGCACAATGTAAAGGAAGCCTAATCTGCACACATTCCTTTACAAAAACTGTATCACTAAACAAAACAAATCAAATATTTCCTAAAAATCGAGTAAAAAAAAAACATTCTTACAGATTAACACAGGAACTTCTGTTCTTCTCAGCCACAAACTCACAGATATTGTCTTTATCGTCCGGACTCAAAGATGCTAACTACATTAAAAAACAGCATGTGTCAGCAGTGCCCTCTGACCCCAGAAGAAACTTAAAATCCATTCCAAACAGCTGCAGTTTGGGGTTTGATCAAGGCTCACAAGCATCACACCTTTTCACAGGAACACAGTGCTTAGCATGGATAAGAGAGGACAGGCGGGTTATGAATTTGAGATAGAGGTGGCATGATTTGCTGCTCTCCACACTGTTAAGAGTCCCATCAGCCTCCTGTACATTATTAATGGAGCGCCAAGGTAATGCAAGGTTGTCTTAGGGGTTTTTTAATCATGTAAAAATTGCCCTGACAGCATGGCATCCATTTTCTAAATGAGAACCGGTTAGCTTAAGAGCCTAGATCACCGCTCGCGGATTGCATCGGAGTAGGAGCTCAAATTTGTTTTTCAAGGAAAAGACAAGAACGGAGCTGATTCTGATGAATGGACTCTCTGTGTAGCAGCTCACTGAAATAATGTTGACGTTAAAGTGGGCAGCAGGTAATGCTGAATTGCGGCTCTCCTGTGTTTGGTGTTTTGTTTCTACATGGCTATGACTGACAGCATTCTCATGTTTCAGAGGATGCCTCACATTCTCTGAGAACTGCCAACATGTGTGCCTGGAGGCCTGAAGGCAGGCAATTTTAGCACTGCGCTCAGAATCAATACTCTATCTCACTGTCAGAGTGCAGCGCACCAATCCTTCAAGGCCCCCGTTATTTATATTGTTTTAGCCCCACTGTCGCAAAAAAAGGCACTGATGATGAACGCTGTTCCTCTCTTGCCCTCTCTCCATAAGTGAAAGAGCACAGGAGGGGAGTTAAATATTGGTGGAGGCATTATAGTGTAATGCCCCTGAAAGTGCTGTTTCCCACAATGCCCAGCGTGTGCGAATTCATTTTCTTTTCTTGTGTTTTTTTTTTCTTCCCCCAGCTGCAGGTCACAGGTTCCTGACAGTGCGCTTTCTAAATGTACATTTAGCTCAGCTGCGGGCTATATCCCTCTTAAATTTTCTTTTAATCGTTTTCACCATCATCATTGCAGCATCTCCTGTCAAGCAATCCCGGTATTACCGCATAAGTGTTTTGAAAGGACAATTACACAAAATCTGTTGTTATACACTTAGACATGGAGTGGCTGACCTTTTCTAACATGGAGGTTTTAGCAATTGACATTTTGCAATCTTTACCTCTAAAAAGGCAACAGATATCCTTTTCTTTATGGGACTACAATGATTTGACACGAGTAAGAGTAACTCTTATTCAAGAGTCTGAATATAAAAAGTGCAATTTCAAAGTGCATTTAAAGGAAAACATTAGTAATTTAATTTTGCGGTTTAAAAACAAGTGATGTTCAGCCGTTGAAATGCAATGAGCAGTGAAAGTGGACTAATTTCGCTATATGTGAGCGCTGTCTGAGAGACTGTTTCTGAGCACTGTCAGAGAGGTGCACACGGAAGACGGTGCTCATAGAGCACAGGAGTATTGAACGAGTTATTTTTGCCACTTTATAGGACCTGAATGGTTAAATACACACACTTGTATGTGTCAAAATGCCCTAAGAAATGCAGCTAAGAAAGAAAACGTGTTACAGTATATTGGATACGCTTTTATATTGGCATCTCTTAAAGTGAAAGCAGTCTAATATTCCTGCTGTCTGTCATTCATGTTAATTAAACAATAAGAGAGAAAATCTCTCACTGCTCTTAACTAAATCACTTTTGTAACTTAAATAAGAAGAAATATATATTTAATTTACACAGTTGTAAGGGAAACAGGTCAATTTAGCTCAAGCTTCAGACTGGCTAGTGCTAGGGTCTGATTTATGAACATCCTGTTGTCTTGGGCCTCTGTGGAATTCGGCTCCTCATGTTTCAACCATGTTTTGACCAAATCTTAGATTGTCTGATTCGGTCTGATATCATACACAGTGAATACATTGTTGATTACTTTATACAATCTATGCAGAATTTCTTATTTATTTGTTCTGCTGTAGTTTTTTTGTCCTATTGCTTGTAATTAGTTTCTTATTCTTATTTAATCGCTGACTGTTTACTTGTCTTTAGAGAACTTGAGTTGTTTGTGTTTGTTTGTTTTTTCTAGTATTTTTTGTGATATTTACACTAGTGACAACAACTATGAAATTTCCATTGTATAAAATTTTGAGATCATAAAGACCTTATTTAAGCTTATATTGTGATATATATTGTTACTGTGAAATAAAATTACTTGTATCAGGATTGAAGATGTTGATCATATTGCCAACCTCTACTTTCCATTGCAAAAAAGTGGAAAAATTTTTTAAATTGTTCTTTACACTAAGAAAATAAAAATGTTATTTTAAGAACTGTTCACTAAAAGTTTGGTTCACAAAAATGGTTCTCCTATGGCATCACTGTGAAAAACCCTGATTTAGAACCTTTATATTTAAGAGTGTATCAGTATTAGAAAAAATACTAATCCAGTTATCTATGATGATCGACAGTATGCCACACGTGTAGTACACAGGCATTAGGTTGAAAATAACTGTAATTTTTCTTCTAAAATCACTCAAAACAACAATACAATGTCAGGCTAGCTTTCCGTAATGATCTCTTCATTCCAAAGCCAGAAGGACATCAAGTCCAGATCACGAGGGACTCCGGCAGATGCTCCGCCTCGATTTCAAAACAGTCCCAGCCAGTTCCATGACATCAGCTCAGCCTGCATGTCTGCGAGCGGCTGAAGGAGGAACAAATTAATAATAAATAGAGAAAAGAAGGAATAAATAAATAAAAACAAAGCACCTCTGCTCATCTTTGAAGTAAGGTACAGCTCAAGGCGGTAGCCAAAAATATCTAGGGAGAGTGAGAGAAGGGGGGGATATACACGTGTCAAGGGCTGTTCAGACACAGTGTTCCAACGGCTGAGGATGGAAGATCTACACGCCCTCACTGGTGCAAAGCTCTTAGCTCAAAACTGCCGATACAATGATGGCCTGCATCGTTGTCTGAAAACAGAATGAACACTTAGATTATGGGCGGATTTGGTGGAAGGGGCTTTCACAGCTGTGTGCTCGGTGCAGCGAAGCGACGCTCCTGATTTGGCAGACTGTTGCGCCAAATCGTTTGGGCGAAGCTGTGGGTGAAGCTGTGTTGCTGACTGCTAGGGTTGTTTGGCATCATCCATATGCAAACTTAACCGATGAGTGAAAAAATGTGCATACGGAGTCAAGCACACCGTTCTGTGATGTGTGAATGAGTTTGGAAAAACAGCACATCTACAAGCCTCATTTAAACATGGGGCTTATGCTGAATAGGTTTTCAAGATGTACCTTAGTGAATCTCACAAAAACGCATCCCCTGATTCCTTGAAATCTCCAATGAGTAACTAACTAAATAAATAAATAAATAAAATTAATTTTAAATAAAGCCTGCTGCATTTATACCATGACGAATTGCCACAACTAAATACATTTTAATTAATATAAAAATGCAATTAAATAAATATAAAAACAAAAAACAAAAACAAAACAAAAAATATCATTATTATAAATAATTAATAATATAAATAGTATTTAGTAGTAGTAGTTGTAGTAGTATGTTCTTGACCAGTTCTGTGAGATGCACCCAGTTCCAAATGTGATCACAATCACCTTTTGTCAGCCAATAGCGAGTCAAGATCTCCATCATCTCAGGCGGGTACACTTCAATATTTCATTTTTGAAATTTCTTTGGGTTTAACATTGTTTTGTGTCAAATTACAAACTGCAAGATAAATAGTTTGCTTCTGTGTAAGGCAACAACAGGCGCTATAATGTCTGAATTTCAGAATTAGCAGTGACAGCGTTAGAAAGACAGAATGGTTTGTCTCTTATGACTCTCGGTTTTAGGCATTTAAAAATAAACTTCTCTATGATAATCGGGCACGAGGAAGAAAGAGAAAATGATACTCATGAGTTCACATGTCCTTCGACAGTCTATCAAGCAAGCTCACACCCTCACTAATTATGTCTTGCCAACCATGATAGCTCTTGTTAGACGCGGAGAAACATCACACGCTAGACCTTTTCTGCCGTAATAGATGTTCTATCCAAAGAATGGTTACTATTTCACAGTCTCTGAGATGTAAAATTCCATCCCTGGAAACTTCCGAACCCACTTCTGATGTTTCTTGATGAGATATCCATGTCGCCTCACAAGAAAAAAAGACGCATAACAAACCCAATATTACACTCTAAAAAATGCTGGGTTAAATACAACCCAGTGCTGGGTAAAATAGGGACAAACCCAGCAATTGGGTTGTTTTGACCCAGCGGTTGGGTTACTACCCAGAAGGTTGGGTTAAACATTTAACCCAACCGCTGGGTCAAAACAGCCCAATTGCTGGGTTTGTCCCTATTTTACCCAGCACTGGGTTGTATTTAACCCAGCATTTTTTAGAGTGTAGTGGACATCGTTTGAGGAATCAGATTGCAACAGCAGCAGCATTCTGTTTCATGTATGAAATCTAATTGGGTTGTTTCGACCCAGCGGTTGGGTTACTACCCAGAAGGTTGGGTTAAACATTTAACCCAACCGCTGGGTCAAAACAGCCCAATTGCTGGGTTTGTCCCTATTTTACCCAGCACTGGGTTGTATTTAACCCAGCATTTTTTAGAGTGTAGTGGACATCGTTTGAGGAATCAGATTGCAACAGCAGCAGCATTCTGTTTCATGTATGAAATCTCTATGATACGGGTAAACATATTGACATATTGTCCTCCTTTTGCTATAAAAGTTGTCAACACCCTCCCCCCACAATAGACCTGTCCATCAAATCAAAGGCAAGAAAAAGCCTTCATTCTACGGCTGCTGTCACATAGCAACGAGGCAGCCTTTGTGTGTTCTCAGACGCAATTACTGAGGCGTCGTACCACAATTTGTTTCACACATACGGACACCCACATACACAAACACAATTCCAGTGCAAGTTTATATTTTGTGTATGAATGTATATTGATTGCTCTAACAAACCAGCCAAAAAAAAATAAGCCATGTTGTGGAGTACAACACAAACACATGCAGTTTTCTCCATGCATGCTAAAAGTCAGAAGTCATTTAACAGACGGTTTAACTAAAGCAACACAGAGTACACTTAATACTAAAGGGTGAGGATCAATCTATCAGCCTACTGGTTAGCAGTCCTACACTTTGTGGTTAGCAGCCCTACACCACATTCTAGCTCTGTTCCCAAACCTAATCAGCTGCCTAGATTGGGGGAATTCTACAGCATCATAAGCACACTAATGACACAAAGATTGTTCCAAAAAGTTGGTAATAAGCTTATGCTGCCTTGATAAAAGTTTATCCCTTCCCTTGATAAAAAGAATGTGTCTCTCGCCTCCCAGCTGAGCCCATTGAGTTTTAACAGACCCCCTAAAGCGTGCGGTGGGTTTGCTGGGGGGGTAATTGAGAATTAATGGGGGAAAGTCACGTGAGAGGAGGCAATGCCTCCATCGCAATATGGTTGGATATGCCTGGTTATATTCGGCTGTGATTGGTTCATGCGAAAAATCCCACCTCTTGTGTTTGTTTTGAACGCGTTGCGTTCAGAGTTCAAGAATCAGTCTGAATGAACAATAAAATTAATGTCTTAATGGGAAGACTAATTAAAAAAAGTAAGTAAACAACTCACATACTTCGATATAACCACTTTGTTGCATCAAAATAAGACTTAATGGCATGAAAACATGATCTTTGGGAGTTTTTAGGGAGAAATGTAAAGTAAATCTCAGTGTCTGTGACCAATATTTACCGATATTTGATGACTGATGATCCTAAAAATTTAAGAAAAAAAGAAACAGTTATTAAAAAGAATAGCTGAACATATGTTCACAAATAAAATATATTAATAATAAATAAATTGTTACTGTCTTGTGTTATTATTTTGGAATAAATGCAAAATGCTTAAAAACAGAATATTGATTACATTGTTAATGTAAAAATATAAAATAGATTAATATAGATTAATATATAGATTAAATAGAAAATAGACAGAGAGAGAGAATATTGATAAATCAATAATTTTTTTATTTAAATACAAATTAAAAAAATTTTGATGTTAGAATTTTTTTTAGCTCTCCAAAGTTAACATCAAGTATCGCCATATTCCCAAATTAATCGCTTAAAAGCTTCCATGAAGGTTAGGATGACGCTTTAACTTTATATTTCACACAGCAGATAGCAAGGTTTAAGAGCTTATACAATATGTGTACATATGGATGAATGGATGCTTTTTTTTTTGTCTCCACCCAGATGACATTCAACAAACAAGTCATTTTATTTCAAAGCCTCAGCCAAGCTCTGTCATAAAACACACAGAGGCACTTTTGACCTGTTGTGTTTATCAGGGCTAAAATGCACTCAAGGTTACAGACTCAAAACACCTCAATTACTGCAGACCATCTCCGGCCACATATGTGAGGTTCTGTGAATGCTCTGGGCATGAATATGTATGGAAGAGGTCAATTTAAATCTGTGTGTTTATGTGCACTCAGCATCTATGAGCGCACATCATGAAAAGGTCATTTCACGTTCATTTCTTTGAAGTCAGGAGCTGTTTGTGTCTCTTTAAATGTTGCTCAGCTCACAGAAAAAAAAACACTATCCATTCAAGGGTCAAAAGAGAACCTTTTTCAATCTAATACGAGGGGTTTGGACCATTTACATGACAGAGGTTGTCCTCTGCGTAGAGGTGGTAATTGTGTCCTGCAGGGAGAGGGGCACAGGGAGAGCTGGGTATTATGAGTACAAAAACCTGTCAGGGAAAAAAAAACACACACACTCATACACATGCATTGCTGTTTGATAGATGGTCTCCACAGAGATATTTTGCTTCATTTCTGCCTGGTAAAGTTTGACTACACCATTTTAAAATATCATACACCACAATTCCCTGAAAACTACACCTTCACCCACTGAAAAGTTAATCACCAAAAATTTAGGAAACAGACCTCTTTGAAAAACTTGTAATATTTAATTTGCCATATTACCATTCAGGTTGTTGAGGTAAAACATGAAAAATCACAAAGCAAACTGAGAAAATGACAAGCCACAAGAGCTCTTTTGGTAAAAGAAATGAGTCATGCATCAGTCTTGGTAACAAAACAAGACCATTTGAACCTTTAAAACTCAATGTGATGACCTTAAAAGCTTATACTTCTGAGTGCATTCAAGTTTCAACAGTCTGGCCTGCTCAGGAGAACATGTGGACCAGAGTTAATCCAGTTTTCCAGCGGCCTGCAGACCCAAGAGACAAAGTGCCAAAGTTAACTTATCAAAGTTAGCCCAGGTCAAATCCCCCTCCATCTATTCCACTTAAAGATACTAATCTCTACACCTCGGCACTGATTAACGGTTGCCATCGCGCCGGTTGCATTACAATCAAATGAGAGATGCGTATGCATCAGCATGCAAAAGCGGAAAGAAAGCCATTCATTCTGGTCTCCAGCAAATCCCTGCCACATTCATTACTACCTCTTCAGATGAGACTCCATTAAAATACTGCTTATCTACATCCAGGCGGATTGATGCATGTGTAGGGCGTTGAAGGGGAGAAAACATATCTGCGATTGTTATTTTATTGATGCGTGTTATTAATATTACTTCTCGCCTCTCTCCCAATTCTGAAAGCTGTATTGACAGAGAATGTCATCAGCAAGAAACTCAAATGAATTTGCATTCATGATAAAATAATGGCCTGTAGGGACCAACAGAATAGTGAGGGATTAAAATAGGAAATGGGGGCAGAATAATAATTAATTCTGGAGGAAGAAAATGTGGTGGGAAAAAATCTGTTTTTGCATAAACACTTGGTTTGTTTTGACTTCAAGCATGCTTTATGTTATACGTTCGCATAGACATCTTGGTCTCATAGTAAAAGCAGCATTTCGTTAAAGTGGTATGGGTCAAAGACAGTTCAGAATATACAAGATAAAGAAAAGGATAAATCTTTGTTTTTCCAAATATTCATATTCACAGTAATGTGCAAAATATAACAAAACTGCTATTCAGAAATATATATTTAATCATATTAATTTTAAATGTGCAAAAAATGATGCCAAACCAGTTAATGATATGACTTTCTTTACAATATTTTTTTTTTTAATTAGGCCTTTCATTTTATTACAATTTATTTTTCATTATGATATTAGGACAATTGTTCAGCTGCCCATTTTGATGCATACCTTATTGTTAAAAATAAACATGAATGTGAATTGTCCTAGAAGAGGTATATTCTAGTTAGCACAAGTACAAAATAAATTGTTAGTGTATTTTTTATTAAATTAATAGATCCAAAACAAAAAAAAGTCATTGGCCCAGATGGCAAACACGAGAACAGGGAGAAAAAAAAAAAAAATATATATATATATATATATATAAAAACATGAGACCATTGATGTTTCAATCAAGAGCGAATTGTGATGAGGCGGATAAGCACCTTATCTCTCTGGAGAAATCCAGATTTCCAGGATTCGATTTTGACTGCTGGCTGAAGGAGATGGCAAAGACAAAGAGGGACGTGTCAACTTGAGCTTCCAATGTGATGGCACCCTATCACTCAACAGGATAAACACACTGCCATGTTAACATGCTGCTCTGATAGGTGACTGCGTGACAAAAAACAAGCAGGTTTTTCTCTCTGGAGAAACAAGTTCTGAATGCAAATGAACTGCAAGTGCACTATCATGCTGCGAGACTCGCTTATTGAACGGACCACAATAAAGCTCATTTGATATCTTTATCTGTCCCCTTGCACTCCAATCTCCTGCTTTCTACTGGGTCATTTCAAAGGGGTTAGTGTTTAATGCTTGATGTTACCTGTTCTTGTACATCTGCCTCCCTGCCAGTGGAACTGAAGTGCTGCGGAATCTGTGTCTTTATGAGTCCTTTAGTCAGCATAATTCTCAACGACTCCTGAATTATGTGCAATTATTACAACTATTGCAATTAGCGCACGCTACACTTTATCCCCCGTTTTCCCTGCGTTGGATAATTATCCTTCCATGTCGAAATCCTCCGAGCCCGACCTCCGAGTTAACATCTCGCCATCCTCCAACCACAGGATGTTTAAATCTACACGGAGAGCTCACTGTCTTCAGCTCGTAGCAGAAAAACAACATTGGGGAAAAAAAATACCTGATAAGTACTCCCTCCAGCCAAAGGGTTCGCTTCAAACTGTACCTAGAGTAAATGGCTTTGATGAATAGGGGTCATTGTGTTACAGCTGCTCGTGCTAATTACTCGATTTTCTGAGTTATTACTCGCAGATTTCTCTCTGTGAGCTTCACTAATGCAGCTCCGCGCAACCTCTCAAGAAAGAAGGGACCAAGCTTAGTTTTGTCCGCTTCCATGAGTTTCGCTTTGGTGGAAAGCAAGACTATAGATCTCATCTCTTCTAAGGCGTCTTTGTGCATCGGCCGCTTTATCAATCAGCAGAACGGTGAGGTCAATACTTGAGTTTGTTAAGTGTGCGTGTGCTTTGAGTGCTTGTATATAGATGTAGACGCAGGCATTTCCACACAGCTGCATTGGCAAAATATGAATCTGGTCATAAAATCATGAGATTTACGGCATAGAGCGCAGACGGCTGTGGTTAAGCCGGCGAAACGCATCTTCCTCCTAGTCTAATATAATAGTATCACTGTATTATTGTCAAAAGTCACTCAGATATAAAACGAAAAAGTCAAATTAATCACTGCCATCAATTTAAGGAAAATACTAATCTCACAGCTCCCGACGCCGCTGAACACGGCCGTGCAGTGCAACGGCTGAATAATAAGATCCAACTGCACGCGCAAACACGCATTTTTACATGCAGATCCCCAAATTACACGCTCCCTGTATTATTCATGACACCGTGCAAGAGTAGAAAGATATTGAGTTATCCTCTTACAAAAGCTTAGATGAAGTAATCAGACCCCGTCCATCCTTATCGCTCCGCTACGGTCTGCACGGCACTGAATTTTGCTGTTTTGTCTTTTTATTATACCGCGCTCTGAATTTTCCCTTCCATCTTATTTCCTGAGGTGGATTCAGTGATCCACAGCTGTACTGAAGGTTATTTGAGTTTGCCTGTCGCCTAGGGATATCCAATATTCACATTTCTGTTCCCCGCTGCTCCTGTTGACTCTCTCGTGGGAAGTGAGAATGTGATTTCTGCCTCATGGCCTGCCGCCGGGCATCAGATTTGACTCAGAGTGCCAGAGATTTCTTCTCTGTCTGCGGCCCATCACCTCTGCCCCCGGGTGTGTGGAACCGCTATTTGTTTTCACGTCGTGGGGTTTTCCAGTCTGAGGGAGTCGGTGATGCTCCGGGGACCGAGACGTTTCTGAAGTCAAAATACAGAGGCAGAGTTTAATATGAAGGTGTTACTAAAGGACGTGATTTCTGAGAGTCACACAGAGGAGAGTACAAAGAAAACACTGGTTATTTTTTGCAGTCAGAAAGCAAATAGTGCAATGAAATTTGTTGAATAGAAAAAAGCAAGATGTGGTTTATATATTGCTTCAGTGTTCAGAATGTGCGCTACATGCCACCTTTTCACCCTTCACAGCACAGCAAGTTGTGCTTATAAAACTTATCATCCAAAGGGTCGATAAATAGCACGGGGGAAGGATATGAGATCTCACATATGACATTCACAGGAGGTGCTACGATCACCGGTGCATTTTAGCACTATAATAGAGCGGGTAATGTCCTTCAGGTGCTGACTTCTCATTTTTTTCTGCACTTTAATGTCATCCTCTGAGTTGTTGTAAAACTGTCTTGGAGTGGAGCAGTTAGAACAGGCCGTTCAGAGACAGGTGTTCTCTCGAGCCTGGGTAATATTCCCTCCAAATGCATTTAGCGGTGGGCTCCAGATGGAATCCCGCTTAAAATGGAAGCAATACAACCACCAACCTGCTTCTTGTGCAAAAAGAAGGGAGAATCGTAATGAAAAGCACCTCAAGAAATGTAGACAAAGCACTACATTGGTAAAACATTCTCTCCAGCTTTACAAATGCTAGAATTCAGTAGTACTTTTTGATGCAAAGAATATGATTAAGGAACCCCCATCCTAAATAATAAAAGCAGCTGTATGTTTTCATGTATAAAAAACTATTTACACTGTAAGAAAAAAAAATTAAGTCTAAAATTATACACGTTTATGTTTCCAAATTGTCACTGTACTAAAGTCAAAGCAAATTATTAAAATATAATCTAAATAATATGCAGAAGCTGACAGCAAATCTTTTATCAACCATTATTATAGTACAATTAAACCTGAAAAAAGAGAGAGTAAATTCACATTTAAAAATCTTCCAATATATCTCAAACACTGACAGTGAACGCAGCCATTAATTTTATTTTATATGCATATCACTGTTTTTGAACAAGGCGTTTGATTAAATGATTCAATGACTCACTCGTGAAGACTAGTTTTGCTCCTGAATGAAGCAGTTTTTTTAAATAAATAAGTTAAATGACTGATTCAATCATAATGGGCTCTTGTCACCAACTACTAGTGTAAAGTCGCTAAAAATACAGATTTTTCTTTAAATATTACATAATAATTTTATATATCTTGTCTCTAAGAAGTGGAAAAATTGAAGTATAATTTAAAAAATCTCTTCAAATATTGATAGAGATGCAACTATGCACCCCGAGCTAGTTAAAAATTGATACAAATATGTGACGATTTAAATCGGTTGAGATGTTAAATGAATTGTGTAACAATTGGGGTGGGAGTTTATATGAAGGTATCTCTGAGAAGAACTGACTGTCTTTAGAAAAGTTTAGATGGTATTTATCTTGCCTCCATGTATTATATGTTAAAGTGGTGATTATAAGTGCAGCACTTTTTTTTTTACAGCAGTAACCCGAGGAAACACTGTATCGCTGCTGATTCATAAGCGCCATCTGCTGTCAGAGACTGAATTTGTGTCTCATTCAGCCCGTCTGCTGTTTTTGTTTCACTCAGATGTTTTATGTAGTTTCACGAAACTAAATTCAAAGCATTCTGTATTTGCTTCAAATTTCGAAAATTATACAATCCAATTTAGATTAAAAACTGCTCATGCTGCATCTTTGTTTGAATCATAATTAAAATGCAGTGGTAGCCTCTAAATGGAAAGAGCACAGGAAAAGCCTTAATTTGTTTATATGAAGAGCTTTCTATTTATTTATTTGATATGGGGTTTGTTTTAGAATTTCGATTTAGTTTTGCTATTTGAGATATTTCAGTTTCAGAAAGAAATGTGTAGCATTTTGTCCAAGTAATAATAAAAGGACACCTTTTCATTTATAATTTCTCCTCAATCTCAAAACAATAAATAGTGAGAAAATCGTATTGTGAAATCAGTATCGTGAATCGTATTGCATCGCGAGTTGACTGAATCAATACATCCCTAAATATTCAGTTGACCTCTTAACCCCTCTGAGGGTCATGGACACAAGTTTGAAAACCCCTGCTGTGGTTAATCTGTGGTTCGATATTCTGATGGCCAACATGTGATCTGGCATATAAAAACCAGCTTGCTTTAGTAACAGACTGCTGGCCGCTTTCATGACCCTCCCGCCCCCGGCACGCCACCTGTTTTACGTACTTTTTTATGGACTGTGGAAACCGTTCAGAGGCGGACGGCACTCCGGGGCGATATCAGCCCACTCTATGGTGTACGCTTGTCTGATCAAACATTGAGCATGACTGTGTGTTTGTAGGTGTGTTCAAACATGCAGGGCTCAAGAAAGATTTATCTACTGAGCTAAGCGTCTTTATTATCACCTCTGATGGAAGTCACACTTCCAGGCTGCACCGGTACAGACAGCAACACCATCGCATGTACTGATGACTAATGATCTGACTTTGTGACTGGGAAATGACACTAATGTCCATCCTTGAGCTTTTCTATTTAATGTATGTGATGCGTAGGGGGAGAAATAGCCGAGCTGATGCCATCTGCTACCCTAATGAACAATGATGACGGTCATCTCTGGCAGATGAGGGTCTGGAAACCGCCTTGACCACCAATAAGAACATCTCACACACTCACCTATAGCTGTAGGTGGGAAAAGTTTTGATGACTTTAAGCACGGAGGACTCTGCTACCCATTGAAACGTATGATTGAAGTGCTCACCACAAGGCTAACTTTTCTAATGTGCCTTAATTAGCTAGATTACTCGGCGTGAAAACACAGCACTGAAGGGAGCTAAGAACTCCGCATTGTTCCCAGATAAATTAACCACTGAGAAACACTCCAGGTGCCTGTTTACATGGGTGAAGCTCCAAATTCCTTTTTATGAATCGTAATATTGGTATTTCTCCATTGAAATTCCAGGTGCCGCTTTGGTGTCCTGTGCCGGACGGCTTTGATCAGCATATCAGAGCCGGGTTTGGCTTTCATCTGTGGATGAGCACTTTGGCCAAGGGGGAAATTTGGATTGAGGTTCATCCAGAGCCCGGCTACATCTTGCCTTTGTCTCCCTCCTGTCAACTCTGCATTAATTCCCTTTGCGCTAATCCTTCGCGTGAGACCTCAGCAATAAGTGTTGACAAATCCAAGCCACAAGATTGCACGTTGTAGGCCGGTGCACGCCTGGTATAAAGAATAAAACACAGTGTCACCATTCAATCGAGACAAACTGAAAAACGACAGAGCTCGGGTACTCTATTCTGGAAAAGCAGAGATTAGCATCGCAAAGCTCTCTACTTTGTTTGTTTGATACCTGCTGATAGAGTGATTACGTATTTATCTCGGCACAAGCCTCCACTTTATTCTGTTTTCACTGCACATCAGGCGCCGGAGTGAGGAATTCTCGTTCTGCTCAAAAGCCTCAAGGACTAATTAGAAATTATTACTTGGCACTCGCAAAACACATGAAATATTTCTCAAAGTAGAAAGAAAAGGATAATTAAAAAATAAAGGACGATAAATTATACATACACTGATGTGTTAAAAAGAAGCCCTCCGGTGCTGTATTTTCAAGTTGTGCCCTTATGAAAAACTAGAGTTTATTCTAGTAAACGAGACTTTTGGAAACTGCCACAAGGCCATTGTTGTCTAATGGCATGGTTATGGCCACAGGCAGCCCTCGAGCCGCTGGAGACCCCAGCCGCCATGGATTAAAAATAAACGCACAAGAAAACACACAGACGAAGTCTAGCCCTTTGCTACAATTAGGCGGTGAATTCTGCTTCCTCATTGGCAGCTCGTAGAGCAGATATTGATCGACTGTGGCCACAAACCAAACAGAGACGGCAAGAGAAAAGCACTGTGGGCTGCTCTTTAAAATTATAATAATTATAAAAAGAGAAGACATTTTTTATTGTTGGAACAAAAAAGCTGAATAATTCAGCGCTGGAGACTTTCTGATAAATGGTGTAAGCGGAAGGCGGCGTATGATTAGGACCTTTGGATCTAAGCCCTGGGGTTTGTCTGAGCGTGAAAGGAAGACGCAGGCCATACATTTCTTAAAGGCCTACACACCTCCACCATAACAGCTGTGGAGGGCTTTTGGGTAATGTTTGAAAGTTCGCCATGTTGTTTAGCACACACTCAGAGCAATGGAACGTTTGAGAGCGGATGCCAGGTTTGTTGGGGATTACTTGAAAATAGAAACCTTCAAACTGAGAGTTCGGGGGTTGCTCTCTGCTTCACTCTGCAAAGAGCGTTTATATTCCTCCCTGTCCATGAGCATACAAATAGCCACTTTGTCACACCTAACGTGATTACCAGGATTTGTGGGTGTACAATGATGAATGCAAGCAAATACAGACTCGCAAACACGTGGATTAATGCTCGATCGGCCCACCTCTCTCGGATATCAACGTGTGGTCTGCCTTTGTTCTAAACCAGTGCTCATCACTGAGGAAAAGGGATCTTACGAGACAGAAGGAGTCAAAGGAGAATTACAATTTCTACTACAAGGACATGACCTATTTGAAACCACATTGCAGCGACACAGTTGCGTCCCTTGATTAATTCTTACAAGAAAAAAAAGTCTCAAAGCCAACCAGAAAACAGTATTTGGCCATACTTTGACAAATCAAATGAGTTAAAAATGAACATAAGAGCACAAGTAAGTATTTTTCCAAATCATTTTCTCCATATGACCAAAAAAATCATCAGTGAAGACCACATTAACCAAACTAACCAGCTCCGAAATGAATTTGCTTTTTTTTTACAAAAGTTTTATGGGACAATGAACTCATCCAATGAAGCACTGCGAATGACATAACTTAATAAAAACTAATAAAACTATTGATTTATAGACATTTATTCTTATTACTAAGTCTACAGTGCAATATGCTTGATGTTTATTGCAGAATAGTCTAATATATACAAATATATAAGTTGTTTGAGATGGATGTTGGCTGAAAAGCTGATTCAATTATGACATGAGACTGGAAGCTAAAAAAAAAAATGAAAATCACGCTGACTTGTGGCATCTACAGAAACATATATCATCAATTAAAATCAATTTCTCTATGAAGATCATGAATGGAATATATACTTCTTTTGGCTTTTGGAAAAAACGACTATTTATGTAATTTGAGACAGTGTTTATGTTGTTGTGCCATTCCCTGAATTCATGCCAGGCAGCAGGAGTTGATGGGAAGGAAGCCTGACAGCCTCATGTAAAGCAGCCTGCGTTATCTGTCACACTTTCTTCAGTTACTCCCACCTCTTCATATCTCTCTTCTGAAATGCCACGTCTATGCCCTTACACACACTTTGAGTAAAAAGCAGAGACCTCTCACTGAGGAGATGAGTCGCAGCGATGAATTGCACGCTGCACCCGCTTGATAAGAAGTCAATCTTCGAAGTCAATCTTCGGTAATTAACAGCGGAGGGCACGGCATGTACTCCTTCTGAAGGGAAATATCATCTCTTTCTCTTGCCCTACGTCCCGCTTCTACACAGCAGTGAGTGAACACAAGCTGAGAGAGGGCTATATATCTCAGGTGACCTCGGGGGGCCTGGCAAATTTGTTCACCACCTACAGCATAACAGATTGAGGGACGTGCCATTTCCCAAGATCAACTTAATGGATTTACCTTCTCTTCTAATTACTACAAACTGACATCGGTTCTGACACACACGCAAAGTCAAACACAACTCTACTCCAGGTGACTCATTGAATTCACATATTTAGCCATTGCGAATCAATGGTTTCCCAGGAGTTGGTATCACAGGTGAAAAGGTCATTTGAGTCCTACTGGACCTAGACAGTACTGCAGCGGGTAAATAAGTCTTTAAAAGCAGCATTGTGCTCTTCTTTTCTAATAGCGATGGCCATCTCTACACCCAACAAACTAACCTTTTCATTGTTCGAAATCACTGAGGCACCCGAAACACACACTAATTATGTAAACATGACTTTGAGAAATGCAGAGCGCTGGAGAAGCCACGGTAGCTATGAATTTCCACTTAAATGTATGTGTAACAAAGGGCAATTGTGTGCATGAGTGTGTGCGGTGTAGAGATTGAAAGAGCGTGTTGCACATTGGGGGGTATTCAGCAGAATTTTAATGAAGCCTCAAGGTTCTGCTAAAGGACAGCAGGAAGGGAAGATGGAGAGAGGAGGCATTACAGCACAGAACAAGCAAAATGTATATACTGTATAATAATAATTCACTCTTAAAAGACAGTCTGGGGTTACCAGGCATTGCTGTCAGGGGCTCTAAGCTCAAATTTGCTCACATACAAACTTTCATGTGCTACAGTGGTATAAGAAAAATGTCTCGGGATGACTGTGTATTTTTGAGACCTCTTGCTTATAATGCATAATAGGGTCCAAAAGTGTGGGATCGCCTTATTTTCCCAATTTAAATCTAAAAACAAACCAAATTTATGGGGAAATATACAGATAAATTGACAATGAAAATGAATCGTACATTAAACACAAAATCAGGCCTTATTCTAAAAAAAGACATTTGAGGGCTGCAAAAGGGCAACACACGAAAAACTAAAACATTTTTCACTGAAAATGTTAAGTAAATAAATTAGAAAAGAATGCTAAACAGAAGCATTTTCAGTAGTGGTCTCACACTTTTGGCCCCTTTTTATATGTCCAAGACTCACACTAGGGGCAAAAGATTATCTCATATGAATCACTCATTTAAAAGGATTTGATTAGGGGTCAAAGGTTCTGGTTTAAGTCTTTCATTCTAGTCTGCCATAATCCTATATAATAAGCCTCTTTAATGCTGCATAATTACATTATGCTTGTTTGGTGGAGAATTTATGGAAGTAGAAGAAGTGCAATTTCCCCTGGCATGGACAAACCAGTAGTCAATAGCTGGTTAGTTGCAGTAACATAGCAAATCATTTAAAAAATCTAAATTTTGAAGACACTTACTCGTTCTTTAATAGGGTTTTCACATTTTATAATAACAACAAAGTCATCAAAGCTATGAAATAATTTATTCAGTGGCCAAAATTTCTTAAGATTTAAGTCCAAAAGAAGTTAAATAAAAATCACCCATCCATAAAAAAAAAAGTGTCTCACATGTCTCCGGGGGGTGAACAGAGGCCTCCTGTAGCGAATCGATGCGTTTTTGTAAGAAAAATATCCATATTCAAAACGTAATAATCACTTTAATGTAGCTTGCGCCAACAGTTGTACACGGAAGCAGTTCCGGGGGAATGACGTATGAGGTCAACTTTGCGCTTGCGCCGCTCAGAAGTGACGAACGCGAAAGCGCAGGGGAGAGATCAAAACAAAACAACGGTCACTTATTAGAAGTACAAAATGAGGATTTGTAAAGAAGAATGTCAGAGGATTTCGATATAAGCCAAGAGGAGATTGGTTTTCCTTTGCTAAAGTAAGGAAACTTTGCTTCCTTTGATCCTGTTAACAAACGTTGGTTTTCACGAGACTCACCGGTGCATGTGCAACGCTGAACTCATACGTCAATAAATAACTAACATTTCAAAATGAAAAAAATAACGTTTTTTTTAGGATCATCCGACAAATGCATTCAATCAGGCGAGTACAAATGTTTGACTGGTACCGTTCTTCAGCAAGACAAATAAGCCAGGTGTGAGTCACTATCTGCGTTAACTCTGCACCAGCACTGCATTCAGAGAGCGTGTTATGAAATTCGATAAACACAGCCTCTGTGAGACAGCATAGGGAAATGACGGCCATGTTCAACTCTCTGAAAATGAGGGAGGCAGCAAAAACACACCCAGTCATCTTTCAGGTGACATCTTGTGTCATGGAAAAGTGCTTTCCCGTCTCACTGCACACATGGTTGTGGTTGTAAAAGCACAAATTCTAAAGGCCCAGACATCCACACAAAGTGCCTCCGGCCTCAAATTTCCCAGTTTCTTTATGCTTGTTGCATTAGTCATTTGCTGGCCAGCATCCGTGACAAACGCGGTTGTTTATTTCACTCCTTCGTATCTTTTTGCATGTTTATTTGCACTTTACTCTTAAAAACCCACCAATGCACAGCAGTCAAAGTTTACGTTTAGAAATATGTTGGTCTAGACTTCCTGAACCCATAATCTCTGCAAATGTAACCTGTGCGACCTCACCTTCCTCAGCTTTACACGGGAAGCCTGCGCCTCCCTTGAATCTATCAGACACACCGTCTCAGTCACCATCCATCCGTGTCCTTCAGGGTGGATATCTCACTCAAAAGACAAAAAAAAATAAAGAAATAAAGAAATTCTCAAGTTAGTTCAGCGTCTCGTTAACTGTGAGCACCAGACCTCACCTTCCCTGACAAGCCTTTGTTGGGCCGAACCAGCGCCGAGTGACAGGCCCGTTAGCCTCCAGTCTGGAGAATCTTGTCAGGCTGCCAAAGGCTGAGCTGCTACATGATTTGCAGAACTCATAAATGCTAAGCAGGGATAAGGCTATTGCCACTGTTGAGGCTGGACAGGGTACCTGCTCTCTGCTAAAAGAGATCTCTTTATGGAGAGCCGACCCAGGCCTGTCAACTCAACACATTCTCAAAGGCAGAGAAAAATGATGACTTTTATAAAAGTCGTAAAACCGAGGAACCGGCACAGTGAATACAGTATAAATTGAACCTAGCAAGAGACTTAGCAGAGGACATTATGAGGCACCACTTTTTATTTCCCAACAAGCAAGATATTTCTTACTTTTCACTTTCCTTCGGACTATGCAGGATTTGCGAAAGATTTGAACAGATATGTTAAGATCAAAAAAACTAAAACCTTATTTGTCATTTTAACTGACACTTTTATCCAAAGCTATTCAACGACCATAATATTTAAATTTTTAAAGTTACAAACCTCACTGGGGCATCGATGGAAAGGGTGGATGGGTAAGTTTTGATGCACCCCAGGCAAAGAAGTGACCAAATGCATGCGCCACATTGCTACGTGCCAGCAGAGAGATCACACTCATTATAATCAATGAAGCCATTTTACAATGGAATGTTCAATTAAATTAAATAATCACTTATCATATATATATATATATAGTTTTGAGTTCTCAGTACAATTCCTCATCCTTATATCCAATACCAACTTGATGTTTCTGCTCTCTTAAATATTTTTTTGTTTGTTTCTAATCATACATACAGTATGAACAATTGGATCAGTACAAACATTATGTAGTTAGATTAACACAAACTTTACAAAAACAGTTTTACAACTCTTAAATAGGTTATAAAAATACTCAATTAATTATAAATTATTATTAAGAAATATTAAAAAAGTTATACATTTCTTATAAATATTTGTGTAAATTATAATAAGTATTATTAAATTATACAAACCTAAATTAAAATAAGTTTTAATTTTATGATAAATATTTTTGAGAAAACATTATTTAAAAAAATTACAAATGGATTTCCATCAACAATGGTAAAATGAGTAAATATAAAAATACTTACATTATTTAAAATTATATTAATTAAATTTTGAATAAATGTTACATATTTATAAATGCAAATATACCAAATATACATTTATTATTAATATATAAAATATCATTTTTAAAAATTACCAATAGATTTCCATCAACAATGGTAAATGTGTAATATAAAAATACTTAATAAATTATATTAATTACAGTTTTAATAAATATGTATTTATAAATACAAATATGTATATTCATTTTTTCAATATATAAAATATTATTTAAAAAATTACCAATGTATTTTCACCAACAGTAGTAAAATGGAGTACATAATTGCATGTATATTTTTTTATTTTTTTTTGGCTAAAGTCACTGAGCTCACAACTGTTTTTGTTTTAGTAAACACACTGAGTTGTCATGCAGCTTCTACACATACAGTGCAGACACACTAAAACGGCCATGGCCAATACACTTCCATTATAGGAAACGTGTAAGGCCTCCCATGAGGAATAGCGACCCACACGAATTTAAGCAACAGTCCTGCCTTCAACAACTATGCTCGTACTGCTCTTGACATTTGCTCAAGGACATTCACTAGGCCTTGTAGTCCTAACTCCAAAGACCAGTCCCCTGACATGACAATTAAATATGTTGTTATCAGATGAAATGGCCACAGAGAGAGGCAGCAGTATCAGACCAACCCATTGTTCACCTGTCCATCACGGCACCAAAGATGAGTCCCAAAAGAGACTGAGGAAATCTCCACTTACGATTTCTCTCACCTGTAAAAATGACAACCATCGTCTATACATGCTCAGAAGAAAAGCGGGTGAGAGCTCTGCAAAAAAAGCAGCATCGCATCACTCGAACAGAATGTGCTCGCCATCGCCCTCGATCCCTTATTCCTCATAAACTCTCCATTGTGGTTTACAGGAACCCCAGTAAATGACCCCGCTCTTCCTCTCATGCACTCAAAGCATTAAGTCCGTTTCCTCGCCGGCGATGAACTGTGATCCATCAATACGGCGTGTCAGGAGGCTCGCGGATAGTAAAGTCTTCATTGGCGAAGATGGGAGCTGCTTGTTGACTGGCAGTATTCAGCATAATGAGATTTGACAGCTTCCCCCCCAGCAGCTGTAGTCTATCACAGCATATGACTGAACGGATGCTCTCGTTCAATCTCCTGGAGTCACGGAGGTAGCCGAGTGTGAATGGATCATATGTTAAATGTTGGGGCCGCAGCCGCTGTAACAGCATTACCTGAGCCTTCCGCTTACATAACGCTCGAATCCATTCCGGCGTTCCAGCCGTCTTCGTAAACATCCATGAGGAGTGGTGAGCAGGCCAACGCAATCAAGGGTGGAAAATTGAGAAGTATGAAAAACCATTAACTTCTCTGACTCCACACCGCTGTACGTTTTAACAACTTGACACCACGCCAGTCTATAGCCATTTGTCAACAACCGGAGGGGGCAAGGCCTCTTTTCAAGAGAACAGCAGTCCTGAGAGTTGCTGTTAAATCCCTCCAAAGGGCAGCGCAGCGTTTGTGCTCCATCCAAGAGGCCGCTGGGAAGACTGACAGGGGGAATAATTAGTTGGATCCAGCGAGCGCCAATCATGGAATGTGTGAAGAGGAAACACGCCCTTTTTCCTGTACGTTTGTGGTTGACTTCGGAGTAGAGGAATGGATTTCATGTAATTAAATAACATGAAAGTCTGTCCGGCATGCTTTAGGAAAGAGCCATGCGAGCCATTTTCATGATTGCGTGAGCTGCCGATGTGCTGTGGATCAAAGCGAGAGAGAACAGCCACATGTATGGAAAAAGAAATGAACAGGGAAGCACTCCAGAATCTCACACACACACACACATACACACAAACTCAGTCGGTAAATAAAGCGACAGTCAATTACAATGGCCTGGCACAAAAGCCTTACCCAGTGGTTCAATTCAACAGGGAGAAATCTATCCCTTTATCCCTGAATAATTTTACACCTCAGTGCATTCGAGACACGGAAAAAAGGGAGGGGTTATGGAGCGAATGAGTGTAACGTGGGATTGGAGACAGGAGGAGAGAAGGGGAATGGAAGGGAAACATATGACGACGGTTCCTTCAGAAGCAGGTACAGGTACAAAAACGCTCAGATTATGGTTATGGTTACACCACAACAAATCATCTGACCTCACAGTAAGCGACAGGTTAATAAAGAAAGAACAAGAAAGACTGCATTCATTTACACATTGTAATCTGACTGGAAGGTAGATCTGAAAAAAAGCTCTCACAACCAATTTAACTTACATAATGTGATGTAATTCTTGGGGGAAAAAAACTGAGGATATAGAATAGGGCAAGACTTAATTTCATCCATTTGGGGATTGATTAGACTGTAAAAAGTGGTCTATATATCAGGGCTTTTCAGATCTTTTTTTTAATTTCGAATCTGAGAGTTCATGTATAAAGCCCCACAATGAAAACATGTTGTTAGCAACTGAAAAAAAAGAACACTCATTTTAAATATGGAATTTTCTATTAACTCATAAGAGTGATTAATCACATGATTTCTGCCAGTAATGTATTAGTTAAATACATTTGTTTAAAAATTACTAAAAATGATCCCTCCCTAGTGAAAAATAAATATACTAAAATGTATTTAAAATACATTTATTACATGCTACGTATACTACACATACATGTATATATTTATGTACTAAATAAAAATACCCTGCAATTGTACTTTTAGTATACTAAATTGGTAAGTCTGCTAAACTAGAACAACTAATTTTGTACCTAATGCACTTTAATTGTGCGGAAGTAGTGCTGAAGTCCAAATAAAAATAAACTAAAGTATATTTGATTGTGCTAAAGTGGAACTATTGCAAGTAGGTACACTTTAAATATATTGTATTTAAAGACCAATATTATTCAAAGATAGTGACATTAAAACACATTTTAGGCTTAATATTAAGAAATGTGTGAGCTAGTAGTAGTACTCCAAATAAAGTTTAATTATAATTTTTATATCAGTATGTCCCGAGCAATATTCTGTAAATCTGTATTGTTAATCATTCACAATAAAACCATGAGTGTATAAGAAAGTGTATAAGAAATCATTTTGATTTGGATCAGTTTTGATTTCTTGTTGAACCGTCAGGTTTCTCTCACATACTGTAACTAAAAGCATCCTGCTGCTGATTTTGCTGTCTTAGCCATATACTGTACATACACACACAACAGACACAAAAATTGAGAGATGCCTGGAGCGTTTTGCAATTCACTGCATCGGTCAGCGCACGCTCGCTAGCATCTCTCTGCATTCCTTCATGGACCCACAGACGCACCTATACCACAGACAGACAGCAGCCTCTCCTCAAATTACTATTCCGATCATGATCCAGGCACCTTCACAAATCAGCTCCTTACAGCCCAAAGCCTCCCCGTTTGCAAAAACAAAGCAGCGTGACCTTTCCTTTTTTCCCTCATCGTCTCCTCAGCGGCTCAGCCTCCATTTCCTCAAACATTTGCCTGCACGGAGTCATCCTTAATTACCACGACAGGGGCAACGCATTCCCTATCCCAGGCACAAAGTTGTTTTTTGCCTCTTTATTTCTACTAAGCAGGAAGCTTTGCTCTTCAGCTCGATTGGGAAACGCTCTCAAAACAGGACGAAGAGCAAGCAAGAATAATAGCGAGAAAAATGCAAGCTTCTGAATTGACAGTTTCCAAAAAAAAAAAAAAGGAGTCTGCATAATTTGTTTCCACAAGAGGAAATGTATTAAAATAAATCTCATAAACATCAAGAGGACTGGCTTTTTTCTGGCTTGGAGAATGAAATCAAACTAATCAGCATTGTGCTAATCCTTTCAAGGAAGCTGTAATCCCTGGGATAGCGGGACATGGCTAAACCCACTCTGGAGGGGATCCGGTGGATTCTTTTTAACAAGCCTGATTACGGCAACAGACGACCACCACATGTCAGAATAATGCCTGGACCAGGAGAAAAATAAAGGCAAAGTCTGTTTGTGCAGATGTGTCATAATCATTCAGACTTATTCACAGACTTACACATATACACAGGGCATTTAAACTGATCGCTATTTGCAGTGCCAACATTGGTGACAGATACAACAGTGCAATAAAGTTTACCCAGATTACAGAAATGTGCAGCGCAGGGTTGTGCACCACTCTGAGAATGCCTGAATTCAGTTCATGAATTGATGAATGAAAACAGAACGTAGACTACAATTCAAATTTGAATCAAATCATGCAGAATTAAAATGAACTGACTGTCATCAAGACAAACTTTTAAACAAGGATCTGTCCAACCAACATTTAAAGGCTTAAAAAAGTCAAAAATGTGCATCATGTTACTTAACCAATTTTAATTAAAGCATAGAGTACCATGCATTGGCAAGACATTGCACTAACAATACGTCAAAAAACAGAAACAAAAACGATATGACTTACTGAAATAATCCAATCAAAGTCAATAATTTCAGGTATTGACCTGCTTGAGCAGTGTGAACTGAAACTGAACAATGCATTTACACTGGTAAACTGAAGCATTTAGAGTCAGTAAGAATTTTTATTTATTTTATTTTATTTTTTTGTTATATTACTTTTATTCAGCAACGACACATTAAATTGCTCAAAAGTGACAGTAAAGACTCTTTAAAATTATTTAAAAAATTAAAATAAATACTATTCTTTTGAACTTTCTGTTAGAAACGTATCTCGATTTCCGCAAAAATGTTAAGCAGCAAATCTGTTGTCAACATATAATAATAATAATAATAATAAATGTTTCTTGAGCACCAATTATAATAAGCAAATTATAATGATTTCTGAAGGATTATGTGACATTGAAGACTGAAATAATGATGCTGAAAATTCAGCTTTGCATCACAGGAATAAATAACATTTTAAAATATATTCACATGGAAAACATTTATTTCAAATTGTAATAATATATTCCTGTTTTTACTGTATTTTTGATCAAATAAATGCAGCCTTGTTGAGAATATGAGACTTATTTAATTACACCGACCCCAAGCATAAGAACAGTAGTGAAAGTGCTGGTCAGAATATTCAAGTGTTATATTCATATTATTTTTTACTTAAAACTGTACTAAAACACGTCAAAAATATGGACAATGAATAGCATATGCAGGCAGATGGAGACTATAGCTCAACTACACAAAAACCCACCACTGCTTGATTATAACTGCATATGTAAACACACAGAGTTTACGCCTCCTGAGACTCTGAAAAACAATCACGAAGCAGAAAGTCCAGGTTGCAGATCCTTTCCCTTTCTGAACAAGTCCAAAGAGGTAAAAAATGCAACAGATGTGGTCTTCGCTAAAACTACATTATTTGTTATAATGGAAAGTGAAGCGGTAAACCTGGCTTGTTTGGGTGACAAGAGACCCTTCCACTCCGCAGGAGCCAAAGGTGCGCTTATGCAAACACAAACTACATTTCCCAGCATTCCCTGTAGGGTAAGGTTTGACTAGTAGCATCTGCTTCCTTTGATTATGTGTGGAGAAACTTAGGCAGACCAAAAAAGAAAAGGGACCCAGAGGAACAGGGTAGTGCCAGCTAAGATTAAGGCACGGTAACCACTTTCCTGGCACTTATCACAGGGGTAAAGCTGGATCCGTGATGCCAATATCTAGATCAAGAGCACGCACACACCAAAACAAATGCAAGAGGGAGAAACTGAGAGATTTAAAATAAAACAATTGTGGCAGGGGAACTCGACAAGACAAGGACTCGCACGCAGCAGCACTTTTCCGTGCCGCTTAAAACTTTTAGATGCACAGTTTGTCATCTGGGGCAGATTATGGTGGAATGACGCAGACACAGCATCTCTGTGTAAGTGCGTAAAGGCGCATTCGCTATCGCCACCGGCCAAGGCTACTCAAGAAGTTTAAGCATGCTAAAATGAGAGAATATTGTTCACCTTGACAGCTTTTTCATCCCTGCTGCTAGGGAGCGACTTATGAATCTTTTGGCGATATCAAAGCCCTTTACTCTGGCTCAAACAGGGTCCCAGTGATGTACATTATAAAAAGCAAACTCGTGGGCTTCTCCGTTTGCAAAGTCTACAAAACATGGGGATTTTGTCATTGAGTCAAGGTAATACAATTCAATCTACAGCTTACCAGATCAGCATGTAAGCTCCGTACCCATCCTCGCTGTTTGCCCCTACATTCGGTACACACGCATTGTGATTTTCCATGCCCTCATTTATCCAGGGATGAATCTGAAATATTTTGAAAGGTCATGGCATGCATCATCCCAAGACATCTGTAGCAGTATGTGCCATCTCCATCATGATAAAGAATTTAAGGCAGGTCTAGAAAATGAAAGAAAAGTTTGACTTTTGTAAGCTAGTGAAAAAAAGCTTTCACAGTCTAGCCTTCTTCAAACCATTATAGGCAAAGAAATGCAATGATATATTAACCTATGGTAACAAGACTTGTCAGCTATTCCTTTAACAAGAATTTTAAACCCTTAATACATCATGTGATGGTATTCCTTCAGAAATTCAGAACAGCTCAATACAAATCTCATCTCTGTAAATTTGGCAGAGTCCACAGTAAATCAGATAGCAACCTGCAATATGTTAACTTACCCACTTGAGACCAGATCTCCGATTTTAAAGAAATGAAAACCGAGCTGGTGCATGTTCAAGTGGTGTTATACTTTAGCAGAGAGCGAGACGGTAGGAGGTTGTGTCAGACTTTTGGTGTGCTGTGGAATCGGTCCAAACAGGCTTCCCTAATCTCTGCTGAGTGTGTTTGTTTGTCTCTGAATGTCAGAACGCCTTCGGGCCAGGAAGACAAAGTTCAAAGCAATGCAGATACACTTTGTATACGAGTCCAACTGTTAGATAAAACTGACACAGATATACAGAGCAAATCCAAATATTGCAATATGGCAGTCAACAAAGCGGTATATTTCATGTGAAAATACCAACTTTTATTTTTTTTGGTGGACAACTGATTATAAACAGACAAACTTTTACAAAATTATTGTTATAAGAAAATTATAATCTCATGAATTCTCATATAACGTAATAATATTATATAATATAATAAATATAGTATAGTAAAGTAAAGTATATAAATGAGAATCATTATATATATACAGCTGAACACCTCTGGTGTGATTTTAAATGCAGACCTTGAGCCAAAAACTCATCACCAAACACCAATGACTTGTACATATGGGTACAGTCAATTTAGACTCTTCCAAAACTGTTGCAACAGAGATGGAAATACAATTTTTAAATACATGAATTACCTTTCCACCTTTGTTGCCACAGTTTTGGAATTGCTTTTATCTGTTCTAAAGAAGGGGGTGTCCCAATACTTTTGTCTATATTGTGTATGTATAAGTCATTGGTGTTTGGTGATGAGCTTTTTGCTCAAGGTCTTTTAAAGTCAAATATTATATTATATTATATTATATGTTGACTGCAGTGTTCTGTCGAGCCGAAAATCTAGAAACTCCTACTTAGATCTGTGCTTAACTACAATTAATAATCAAAGTTTGCTGTAAAACAAGCATGAGGTAACAAACAATAGCATCCAATAAACAACACATTAAAATGTTATCATTGCATTATGGGAAAAACTAAATTCCAAACTCCTGTGAAACAAAAAGCTTCTACCTCGTTGGTGTTCCAGCGATGTCTCTCCTTGGGCAGGGAGGAGCATTTGGGAAGGCATTCCAGAAGCTTCTTGGGCAGGTAGATTTTCAAATGTCCATGTTCATCTGTGAATGACACAAAACGATTACTGAATATGAAGCGAGTAGGATTATTAAAACCAAAGCTGTGCTGCTCTCCAGAGTCTAAAACACTGGGAGCTGTTCTTTTTAAACAAAGATCCAATCATTTCTTTGTAAATTACTGAGCTGTTTGAATTCAGTGTCACTATTGCTCAAGGGACTCCTTTAAGGAAACTTCCATGCCCAGGTGTTACGTTTGCAAATTGCTGTGACAACCTTTTCAGAAATATAAAACTATAAACCAGGCACGAGACCTCAAAGGGGGAGCACTCAGAAAGCAATGAAGAAAAAAAAAAACTTAAGATGTTACTGTGAAATGAAAGGGAACATATTTAGAGCACAAGGCGTGCAAAAGGCTTTCATCCAGAAATGTTGTGATTTTGTTTTTATTGAGTTTTTTTTAAACACTCCCGTTCTTTCTCTCTCCCTTATCATGCCAGAGTGCCTGCTCAAATTCATAACAACAAAATTGGGCAACGGAGCAAAAGCATTTCAAGGTTATTGATAACTGTTTGCATCAAGGGCTGAGGCTTCTTAAGGAACTCAATCTTTAGCCCTGTGGGAGAAGGTAGTTCCATATTGCATGCTGAGCCTGCTTATGAATATAAAAAAAAGCGAGAGAGACTGAAAGAAAAGGAGAATGAGAGACTGACTGAGATTTGTGGAATGTGTCCTCGGTAAAAGACGAGAGAGAAGCGAAAGAGACGCTGCAGATCTGAGCGAGATGAAGCCCGTGTGTCCATAGAGACACTGCTTAGCAACCACTCTCACTCTGGCTTTAAGGACAAACAGATAGCCAGAGGGAAAGAAACACATGAAGAGGGTTAGATCACTCTTATGTTCACTGTCTTACACCAGAACCAATGCACATTGTTTGTGCTTTACCTGTCCATGAACTTAAACCCACATAAAAAAAAATAAATTCCCTGTAGAAAACGGCCAAGTTCAACAAGACTTCTTTCAAATCAACAGAGCAGATCAGATAAACGCAATTGCGCCTGAAATATACTCTATACAAGTACCTAAATGCCAATGCTTCTACGTTTGCAATTCAAGTACGCACTGCATTCTCAAAGTTGCCACGAGAGGCACTAAAGCACAAATGTCTGCATTTAAAGTGACTTTCCAGCCATGACAATTTGATGAGAATTGCTGTAAATATACTGAATTCAACTTACTAACCAGAATTGTCTGAATTTGTCTGTAACAGGGGTGTTTCCTCAGAGGAGGCAAGGCAGGCAGTGTCTCCTCAAAATATTGGATGACAAACAAATTTCGTAGTACAAAAATAAAATAATGCCAATATTACAAAATATAACATTAAATAGTCTAGAAATCACTCATTTTTCTAAAGAAATATTGTTCAACAGCGACACCAGCAGGTAAAGTTACAGCGGGAGTCCGCCTCTCTCTCGCCTCCCCTGAGCCCATTGAGTTTTAACAGACCACCTAAAACCTGCAATGGGTTTGGTGAGGGGGTAATAGAGAATGAATGGGTGAAAGTCACATGAGAGGAGGCATTTACTTAGATATAACTACTTTGTTACGTCAAAATAAGACTTAAAATGGCATGAAAACATGAGTTTTTAGTAAGTAATCAGTTTGGAGAATTTTAAAGTAATTCTCTGCATCTGTGACCAATATTTACCAAGCTTTGATGACTGATGGTCCGAAAAATTCAAAAATAGTTCAAAGTTAACTATTAAAAATAACAGCTGAACATAAGTTCACAAATAAAACTGCCTTGAGTTATTATTTTGGAATAAATGTAAAATGCTTAAAAACACAAACTTGAGTCGGTGCTGATAGCCTTGTGGGCAGCGTGCCGACATATAATGCCGCTGCACTACGGGCATCGCGAGTTCAAATCCCAGCTCGAGGACCTTTCCTGATCCTGCCCCTACATCTCTCTACCACTTTGCTTCACTTCTACACTGTCCTATACTAATAAAGTGAAGAGATTCATACATGCCTTTAACAAACAGAATATTAATTACATTGTTAATGTAAAATTATGAAATAGAATTGTTTTTTTATTTATTTTTCTGATAGTGTAAGTAATGTTTATTTACCCAAGGAAATGTGACTGGGACATGCATTTACATTTGTAAAAAAAATAAATAAATCTTTGCGGACTTTGCCTCCTCAATTCAGAATACCACCGCACACCACTGGTTTGTAAGTATACTGTGACCTTTGTTATTTTTATTGTGTAAAACTTACACTACTGTACTCAATACTGTAAAAACTAAAAGTATATTTCCAGCCTCCAGGCATAATGATAACTATAAAGTGTTAATATTCATTCTAACTATAACGATAAACAGCACGAAGGAACAATTTTGTTTTAGAATGTTTTTTTTTTTTTTTCAACTAATGGATGATAAATACACTCACAGCCAATCAGAATCTACATGTTTTTATATCACTAGAGCATTTAAAGTGGCAGAAGACAAAACTGCAGCGCAATTAATAAACAAAAAGTTGTCATACGTTAAGGTGGATGCCTATATAGTTACCGCTATAGTAATATTTATAGTTAGCTGTGAATGGGCCTTTATTAGGAATGGCTTTTTCTGGCTCAAGAGATTTTTTATAAAACTTTTAACTTGCTATTAGCCTTGAAATTTCTTCTAAATTTCCTAAAGCAAAGCAATTTGTTGTATAAGAATTTAAAGGTATTTGATGAACATGAATGGCACAGAAATTAGACTTTTGCAGACTTCATGTCTTGGCAAAGTCTGAGATTACCAGAGCATTTTCCTCAAAGAAAAATCTAAGGACCAGGAGACTTAAGTAAAAGTTGACATTTGCTCTCCATTCAATCTCATTAGCATCTAGGAGAATCTGTTGAGTTTGAAAAGATCTCATTTGTGATTTGCCTTTTTATTCAGCGCCGTCTCTCTCTCTCTCATGGCAACAGTTCTGTTGGAATCTAATGACCGTTTCACATTATAAATTGGGAGATCTGTGGCTGTTATGCTTCAGCTAAAGCAAAGATTCTAAAGCAAAACACACAGCACATTCTCATAAGACAATGAATAAATGAGCAGGCTCTCTTGAAAAGTTCTTTTCTTTTTCATTTTATGTAACTCAACTGGGATGTGTTATAAAGGAACGAGGCATTGAGAAACTTATTTACAGGGTAATTAAGACGAGACTATATATCCCTTCCTGTTCCTATTCGTTATTTCTCATCTCTCCCTTCATCTCCGTCTCTCTTTTTCCCGCTCAGTACATGTTTTGGCAGAACAAGCGAGCGATTCTGAGGACTGCCATTTAGACTCATTGTTCTGCATCAAAGTGAGGGGCTTTTAAATTATGCTGACTCTGACGACTGTGGCTTTAGAGGCAATTTTTAATCACAGTCAGTCGCCGTCTGCCAAGCGCTGCCTTAAGCATTTGCCTTTCTCTCTTTCACGACCGTCTCCCATGAGTAGCCAATGAGAAGCAGAGCTGAGGGGAAAAGGCTTAACAACAAAGAAAATTAAAAACAAAACACGCTACGAACACGCTGCTAATACTCACACAGATATAAATGTGTGAATGTAGGTGGTAGAGAAAGATTGAACAGAATAGAGACTATTTGCTCCTTCTCGTGTAAACAATTATAGGTGCACACAGGCGTACGCGCCCACCATAATTAATTATGAATGTATTAAGATAAATCGCTTCAGTTTCAAACTCTACTGACATAAAAAACACAGTCACGTTCGACACGAACACCAGTCAGCATTCAGCGCAAATGCCAAGGCGCCGCAGCCGCATGTGGCCCTTGTCTAACTGATGTCTGACTCTTGATCTGAGGAGATCTTTGAAAAACACCTATCAAACCTGCCCTTCAAAGTAATGTCAGGCATCAGAGAGTCTCGTCTAAGCTAGGGATACAAAGCTATATCATAACTTAACTCTCAGCGTAAAGAGCTCTTTTAAATTTTCCAGAAACTCAGCCACCATGTCAGCAGCTGTGAGTTGGGCTAAAGTGACTGATAGACTGAAGTCTTTGACAGGAGACATTGGAGGTCACTAAATACGGAACGTTCTAGGCTGAAAGAAGTGATGAACGTTCCTTCTTCAGCTGAGTGGCGCAAAGGCACTGTGGGATCTCACACTGTCGATAAGCAGCATGTTTGAACAGATCCCGCATGTGGCTTTAAGTGACCCTAATAAGAACAACAACACTGATGGTGACAGAAAAGCCCTAAAGGCAGTGGCTGAGAAGCAGCTTTATTTTCACTGAGAGTGTTTACATGACAAATGAGCTGAAACATACTGCAGATTTCTTTATCCTTTTTGGAATATTTTCACTAAAGGTGATAAACAGTTGCTCAGCGCCGGGCATGGACAAACCATTGGGCTGATTGTGCCATCTAAAATCAGACCTTTGAATATTTTGACAGACAAAACATAAAGTGTCCATATTTTAGACATTTTAGTCACATTAATGGACAATAAAATGCATCAGAAATGGAAAGTAACAAAAGTTTTAAAGATCCTAATGAAAACAGATTTCATATAACAAAAGAAGAAAAAAAACAAGAAGCCGCAACACAGCACATGGTTGGACTAAAAGTATTAATTAAAATAATTAACATTATGATATTCATTGATTTAAAAAAAGCACAAATGAAACAGACTTCACCCTCCATAAAACATTTTATATAAAAAAAAAATATTACAAATCTGTATGTACAACTTCCTGAGGTTGCACTAAAAATAAATATTATTCATGGATTGTAAAGCTCTATTTTGACCCATTACTACAATGGTTTTTGTGTGTTTTTTTGTCACATTTTATTGTAAGGTTCAATTCTCAATATTAACAAACCATTAACTGAATTTTGCCTCAAATTCCTAATTTGCTACTTTTTAATAGTTAGTAAGGTAGTTATTAAGGTAGTTTAGGTATTGGGTAGGATTATGGATGTAGAATATGGCCATGCGGAATATGTGCTTTATAAGCACTAATAAACAGCCAATATGTTAATAATAGGCATGCTAATAAGCAACTCGTTAATAGTGAGAATTGGTCCGTATACTGAAGTGTTTTTTTTAAAGTGACACTGATATCAAAAACGCATACAAGAGATTCTTAATTTTTATCCAATTTATTCTTAAAATTTCATAATGACAGATTTAAAAAAAATAATAAAAAAATTAACACAACCGCCTCAGTTTTTAATCCTCTTGGCACAATATAATCCTGAAGAGATAAACCGATAAACAGGGTTTATAAAGAATAATCATCTGCAAAGGTGCCTGCTGAAATGTTTTGACATTTCTCGCACACATTCATATAATTAATGCGTTTTAATTGAGCAGACGGATCTAAATGGCAAAATGGGCTCGCTGTGCAAAATGAGATCTGTACTTGTAAATCTGCAAAGCCACATTTCTGTTCACCCAAGGCAAGCACAAAGAAGGTCCGTTCTCCTGTACGTTCCCTCTGAGGATTACCGCAGGTCTGCCTTCTGTAATGACTCTGTAAGCATCTATCGCATGCACGTACATGGGCCGGTCTCGAAACAGATGGAGCTTCGCCACTGCAAAGTGTAAAAAGACAAGAATGGACACAAAAACTTTCCACACCTCATCAGCCCAATGTCACTTTTTAATGAAAGCCTTCTCTTTTTCCATTAAATTGTCAGCTCTGATGGGTATTTTCTGTTTGCATTTGTTTATTCATAGAGACTGTATTTTCCGCGGAACGCCATTTCACCTGCCGTAAGCGGTTTTGTCTCAGATCGTGGCGGGGTGTACATTTCCAACGCTCCTTTAGAAACTCTTCCAATTAAGAATGGTGCAATGACAAATGCTCTGAGAGCGGCAAATCTGCTTCAGAAGGCAAATTTGGAGCCTGTACATTTCCAACGCTCCTTTAGAAACTCTTCCAATTAAGAATGGTGCAATGACAAATGCTCTGAGAGCGGCAAATCTGCTTCAGAAGGCAAATTTGGAGACTGTCTGAATAAGGAGAGGGTGACATTTACAGATTTGATTTTCTCTCTACCTCATCATACGGCAGACACGAGCCTGCGCAAGGGTCGCTGTAGTGTCGTCCATGACTTTTTGATCCCATTTTGGAGAATGTGGGCTTTGGAGGAAACGTATTAAACTATCCTGATATAAGCACAGATTCAAGAAAAACTCTTTGCACGAACCGACTCAAATGGAGGTCAAGTAAATCTAGGGCTGTTTCTGTGCAACAGATAAGGACGACAATGAAGACAACAAACACCTAAAGGAGTAAATGTTATGGAGATCAATTACGTCACTCGTTTCGCCTCTGTTAATGGATCGATTTTGGCCCATCTGTCATATTACAGAGACGTTTCACCAAGGACCGCAATCTGTCTCGTGAGAAATGTTCCAGAAAATCAAATCTCATAGCCGTTCGCATCTCAAATGAAACTTTAGATTATAATTTTTTTTTAAAAAGGCAAATTGCAAACCAGCACACTATAGATTTTACTCATTTTTTACCTTGATCAAAAATGTTGTACATATAATAAAACGAGAAAAAAAAATGAAATCCTCCAGTGAGATAAGGTGTCAGTTAATTATAAAACTTTGTATAATAAAGACTGAAAAATGCTGGGAAAAGCAACATTTACAGCTCCCAGTACAGATATTAAGGGGTGTCTAGGGAAATTTGCGCCTTTTTCCTCTATTTTTTTCAAACAAAATTAATGTGACAGAAATAAGGGCTCATTGCACAGTAGTTCCAAGCAGACAGGGAGAAGGATGGAACTGCATGTTAATTCATCAGCAGCGCTGGTAAACTTTTCTTCAAGTGGTCTTCCCTCAACTGCTTTATTAGTCACATGAGTTAAAGGCAGGCTGGGAAAGAGGGAGGTCTTTTAACTTTCAAGTGAAAGTAGGAAAGGCTTTGATATGAAAGACAGCATAAGAAAGGAGAATGTAGCGGGTTGACATGGTCTTTTACTAAGCTGGCATTCCAACCTCCATACTACAAACCTCCTCCGCGCCTCTCTCCAGGGACTTGTGCACTGCATGAAAATCAGTGGTATAGTTATCTATATGCTAATTTCCATGGGACGAAAGTTGAATATTCAGACATTGGAGAGTCACACCCACAGCGTCTGGTCAAACACAACACAAACATCAAGACCGTAATACAAAAAAAACAACATAGACACGTACAAAGATTGCAAAGAGATCATATGCATCTAATGTAATTATTAAGTTCACGTTGTGATGATGAATTAAGCTAAGGGAGGCCTGACCGATTACCACCCGTGTTTCATAAGCAACTGCACAAGAGGAAATACATATACGCATGGAAGTGTTTGAAAGCATTAGTCTATCCCCATCCAAAAAGGGGATTAAAATTGGCTTACTAAACTTTTTAACATTATCAAAATATTCCCTAATTTCATAACGTCAGCAACATTAATCCCAATAACATTCAATGCATCGCCCAGCCCTAACCCAATAGCATCCCTTTCTGACCCTTTGAAAAACAACTTTACTATAGACTCCTTTAGGCTACATCAACCTCAGACTGACTGCAGTTTATAAATCCACCAGCAAATAAAACGTCACATTCTGCTGTACGTATGAGAGGCGAGATCTTTTTCTGTATGCAATAAAACTTCTATTGAATTAGCAATGACTTGAAGGGTTGCACGATGTCAGTCAAATTGATTTAGCGTCTACTGAAGCGCCTCAAGGTCACAGAGCTCGGAGCCAGACCTCGTCCAGAGAGAGTCTGCAGTGTGAATGCTTTAAAGCAGCAGGCGTGCAGAGATTCTTCAGCGAATCTGAAGAAGAGTTGAGAAGGAGGGCTGCCGTGACCTCCAGCACCGGTCCTCCTCCCCGAATCCCTTTGAGGCAGAAAAAAATGTGAATCTTGGTGCTAATCTGGGGTTTAACGGCTCATCTTTAAAAGGCCTGGCGGTGAAGAGCTGTTTTACTGTATCTGTCATGGCAGCTTGAGCAAGCATCACTTCGGAGGAAAGAGCAAATCTTGTTTTAGGACGGGATAAAGAGGACTGACAAAAACAGATCTCGAATCGATAGTGTCCTCTTGCTTTTGTGCCACAATGATAGGATACCTTTTCTTTACTCACTATTCCTTTTTTCCTCCGTGATTTTGACTGAATTCTGACCAACTCTGGACCACATTGTATGTGATGCTTTATTACGACTAATCACACTCATATAAAGCATTTTCACAGGATGATTGTGTGATCATGATCCTCATCATAAAAACAATAGTGACAGAGTGGACATAAAGAAGGGAAGATGAGGATAAAAGAAGAAAGGGAGGATGATAAATCTATTTCCCCCCCCACAGGGAAACAGCCTGACAATGATTCACATTTCCTCTTAACAGAGAATAATGTGCCGTCCTGCAGCCATTAAAGGAAGCTTGTGTCCGGCCAGAGCCATGACATCATTTGGCACGCTGTTTTACCACCTTTTCTGATTCAAATGGGATCCGGGTCCAACTGGTCAGGTTCAATTTCACTCGTCCCGGCTGCTCCAAGATCAATACCAATCAAAGCAGTGATTGCTCTATTGTTCTGCTTAATACTACAGCTCCTTCACTGGCTCTGGGCCTTCATCACCATCAGCGGCCACATCTGCGCCATTCAATAGATCATTCTCCAAATAGCTATATGGCATTTATACACAGGAAATTATAAAAATGCCAAGCTTCTCTGTGCTTTTTTTTAACATATTAAAAAACAAAATTTATGTCATCTCTCTGTGTGGGAGCTTGATGGAGTTTGAAAAGTTACATCTACTCACACTTTTGCTTTTTTTGTGTGTGTGTTTGTTCATTTATATCTCTGATAAAAGTCCAAGGGATGTATTCACTAAAATTCTTAAGGAAAAACACGTTTTTTTTTTCTTAACAATAAAATCAGATGTTGTCTGAGATCATACCCAAATAATATGACAAACTCTATATTTCACTGATACATCCTAAAAACAATGTAAGAACAAGTAAGGAAATTCTTCTAAATTAATGTTTTTAAAAATGTTTTGTGAACCCCTGGTGTTTAAAATAATCAGAATAATGCTGCATGGAACTTTATAGAACAAACTGACATTGATTCAATGTTTATTTGCCTAATCAGTATATTATTGACCTCTATATACTGTATACTAGTCATTGACTGTGCAAGATAGACATAGGTTTCAATAACACATCTTTGATTAAAAAAACTGACTGTGCAATCTACAGAAATAATGCAATGTAAATATTCACTAGATAATATGCAAATATATATAATATACTCCAACAGACTGATATTCTGAGGCATAATATAAATGAAGTGATAACAAAACATATGCTTCTGACATGAAATATAAAACACAAGCAGGTCCTATAAACAGCACACAAATAGGCAAACACCAGCTTGAACCATTGTCTTACACCTGGATGCACAAAACCAACATGCAAATCCATGCAACACTGACTACCAAAGGCATTCAGAGACATAAACAAGACAGAGGATATGAGAATGCTCAAATACACATGGACTCAATCATGCAAATGAGTGTATGAATACAAATGGATAAAGAGTTGAGCTATGCATACAAAATGCACTTTAGAGTTTTGGCAAACAAATTGGTCCTGTTTTCCGCCCTACCCCAGTGCTCTCTCTCTCTCTCTCTCTCTCTCCACCATCACAGTTTTAAAAAATGCATATTATCATCACTATGCTCTTCAATTGCTCCTTGTTTGAATTATGTACTGAATGTCTGAGTCTTTAGATGACTCATAATAACTTCATTTTTGTGTTAATAACAACACGGTACATGAAAGCCATTTACACAGTGTGAGTACTGTATCCAAAAATGCACTGAAAGTGAGAGATAGGATTGGTAAACAACCTCCTTTTAATCTAGGTGCGATTTTGTCACAGGTTTCCAAAAACAAGAAGGTCAGCTCCATTTAAACCAGCTGGACCTGAAAGCAAGCTATGCTGCACTGGCTCAGTCGTGACTTACTCCCTGAGACGAGTAAACCGAATGTGCGCTGGCACGCACAGATGAGGCATCATTGTTATGAAGAGTGACATAAGCCTCCGCCAAGTGAAGCGTCACCGGACGCCTGTCACGCTAGCGCTTGCCACAATTACCGCCAACTGTTTTGATAGCGAGAGATGTTACGCAAGCAAAGAGTTCAAACTCCTCCAAGACAGGAGGCCGATTCTGCGATAACCTCACTTTCATGTCTGGGCGTCCCAGGAGACTAGCATCTCTCTCTGCTCTCTTCGTTGGTAGAGCAGTTCAGTCAAACGTTTGCATCACTGCAACACGAACAAAACCTCTCATTATTTGCAGGATCTCAATTAAATTTTATCTTAGCCAATTTAAAAGATCTGTACGGCAGCAACTTCTCTCTTAATTGCTAGGGTTTTTTTTTAGTTTTTTTTTTAAAATAAAGCCTTGGCTGATAAAACACTGAAGATATGGGATACTGCGTTTGTGACAAGAGAGCAAATTAATGCACTGTCATCCTTCCATTGAAGTAAGTCAAGGGATGATTCTCCCTCGGTCTTCCGAGGCTAACTGCTTCTTGTCCCAGAAAATATGCAATGGCATGACAAAAAAATCTGCAAATTCATATGATAGCACAACACTCGTGACCTGAACACACATAGGACTAAAAGGAAAAAAAAAAAACAGCACATCCAAACATATTCTAAAGAGACTGGATGATGTGCAGTGTGGCTGCCTTAATAAGTGGGTGTAGTTCATCTGGGGATTTCCACTGGAGAGTAAAAAAGGCTACGCTGGACACTAGGGAAGACGAGAGGGGGGAAAGAGAGGAACTGCAGACCAGGATTCCTCCCAATTAGCTCACTTCGACATTCTGGTTCTGTCCCAGTTGGCTCCCAAAGCTTTTCTTGGCTCAACAAAGCAAGAGAATCAGGCTGAAATGGGGTCCATGAAGAGGGCCGTCTGAACTGGATCTCCTTTTATCCTCGCATTCCAACACGTCCAGGGATTCAAGGCTCACAGGCAACGTCTGCTCCTGCGTAATAAGAACCAACGGCCCATTTTATTTGAAAATCAACAATCAACCGATTGCAATTTTCTTGGCCGATTCCGATTTCTGATTTTTCGTTAGTGTGATCTGCCGATACTGATTTTTGCCGATTCCGATTTTCTTTCTAAGAACTATAATTGACAGCATATACAAACAAAAATCTACTTTTCTTCAACGCAAAGTTTTATTTTCATAAAAAAACACAAGTAAAAAGTCCGTAATAAAATAAGAACAAAAACAAAGGCAAACAACAGCACAAACAAATGCAATAGAATAAAGAGAGCTATGAAACTAAGTTTTTCAGGTTAAGTAAGTTTTTATTCAATTAAGAAATACTGCATAAATTAAAGTAATCAAATGTAAAATAACACATCCAGTGTTATTTTACATTTGATTACTTTCATTTCTGTAGTCTTCATTGTAAAAATTAAATACAGATTAATGCTTACCATTAAAGTTATAAAACGTATTCAGTCAAGAGCAGAAAGTGATTTTCTTTGTCTTTTGTTCTTTGATTAACATGACAGACAGCAGCAGAAATATTGGACTGCGGTCCCTTTAAGAGTTTATCCACGGACCCAATATACTGTGTATGTAATGTAATGTAATTAACACCCAATATACACAACATGCGTTCTCTTTCTCAACTATTTAACATTCCAAAACTGACTGCCTTTAACTGGATACTCGCCAAGATGGGCATTTTGACATAATTTTGTATGTATTTGAACATTTTAGCACAGTTAGCCACTCATTTTGGTATTTGTGGCTCACAAGCTGTTTGAGACTGAGCGTGGCTTGTGCGCTCCACTAATATAGATCGGCGGTGGTGCGCGCGCGTTTGGTATAAGCGCAAAAGCTGCGGGAATGACTATAATGCGCAATACAACCACTATTTAACCTCCATTCACATATCGCGTTTTTTGCGCGCTCAAGTTCGTTATTTCAAATGAAGACGCACGGCAGACGCGCTCATAATGGAAGCGACGCGGTCGCGACGCACATGCGTCTTTGAACGTTTTAGCGCAGTTAGCCACTCATTTTGGTATTTGTGGCTCACAAGCTGAGACTGAGTGCGGATTGTGCACTCCACTAATATAGATCAGTGGTGGTGCACGCGCGTTTGGTATAAGCGCGAAATCTGCGGGAATGACTAAAATAATGCGCAACACAAGCACTATTTAACCGGAGCGAATGAGACGTGTGTGAGAGAGAATGGGTCGTCGGGGAG
>NW_015548226.1:892751-899116 GCF_001515605.1 Sinocyclocheilus anshuiensis | reverse complement strand
TATTTTCTTGCACTATTTAACCGGAGCGAATGAGACGTGTGTGAGAGAGAAGGGGTCGTCGGAGAGAAGAGAGCGAGAATGCGCGGCTGACATTATTGCCTGTGCCACTGGTAACAAAACAGATCGGCTCGAAATCAGAAAGAAGTGAGACTGACCGACCGATCACAGATCCGGGCCGATCATGAGGAAAATCGGCCGATTCTGATCCCTGGCCGATCGATTGGTGCATCTGTAGCCTAATCAATGGATTACCAAAGAGTGATTTAAGCCCGAAACTTGCGGCCATTAAGCCACTGGTTGCCAACATGGCCAGTGACGGAGGAGATGTCTATCCCTCCAGCCGCTAATTACACCGTTAGCCCGCAACAACTGGGCAGCAGAGCTCCTGCCGCTTAGTGTCCATGTCGGAGTGTCTTCATTAAGTGAGTGTCTCTTCGAAACAGCCTCGATCACTTAGTGAAATCACTGAGAACGGCTGGAGAGAGAGCGAAGCACAACAAGAACTCTCCAATGGGGAACCAGGATGCGAACACACCCTCATCCACACCCACGCAAGCCAACGCCTGGGCTCTGCTCAAAGAGTGCCGGGCGTTGATTAGCCATGACAAGGAGCTGCTGCTTCCAAAAATATGCCGCTCGTTCCGGAGCAGCATGGCCATGCATGAATAAACATCATCTGTAATGGAGCTGAATGAAAATGAGACGCTGACCTTTTTTAAGCTGATCTACCAAGAAGGCCCTCTCCCTCCCGACTCCCTGTGCTAAAAGTCACCTGCTAGCTGAACGTTGGCTTATTACAAATTGCTTTGATAGAATTTGCTAAGCTCTTGAACCTGGTAAACACGCCAGGAAAACAACCATTATTGTGCTGAGAGCAAGGTTTTAGATCATATGCTCTAGAGACTCTGAAGTCTTGTAATAATTTGATCTTTCTCTGGTTTGGGCTCTGGTAATACTATAAAAAGACTCTTGATGAACTATACATGCACCAGCTGCGAGAATGAGGTTATACAGTATGTAAACGAATGGGCAGAGAAGATGAACAGCATTTCATAACATTGTCATGTTTTGAGGGATGCAGTGCAAAGGAAGCCAGCTCTCTTACTGTTGTTGTCTGTGTCATCGCTGACACTCTTAGGAGGAACGTGGCCGGTGTAACCGACGGCGGTTCTGTACATTCGATCTGGATTACGTATTTTCTTCAGTCCTACAGGGGACACAGTGAGGGAGGGAGCAGTGAGGGGAGAAGGTCTGTAGGTACAAAAATACAACGCCCTCTACTTTCTATTCATGCAGAGGTCATTAATTGCTTTTATTCTCACCTTCTGAATGACCCTGGCGCATTATGACTGTGACGCTGCGATAAAGTTTTGCCCTGCCGCAAATGACTGCTTCATGCACTACGGGTCAAAAGGTCATTCGGGTTTATTTTAAGTTCAAGAAAAATAGCTGCCATCACGCTTGCATCTGTGAGTTTTTCCAGCAGCCGTGTATTGCATACAAGATGCGCACGTAGGTGTGCAATCAACTAGGCTGGCGAGGAGCTAAATCTACACGTTGAATCATACCACACGATGAGGTTCTACTAATTTCTGTGGCTTACTGGATTCTTAAATGCAGTTGGCAAGAAAAAAAAGTGCTTTTGAACATGGATGCACAAAATTAGCTTGAAACTAAGAATTTAACTGCTGCTCATTAAATGGACAGTTCATCCAAAAATTTAAACGGTCAGCATTTACCCAGCCTCGTGTCATTCCAAACTGTTTCTCATACTCTGAGATATTTTGAAGAATGTGGGTAACCAAATAGTTATGTTTGCCATTGATCTTCATTGTAAGAAGAAAGAAAAAAACATGACATTGGTCAAAATATCTTTTTTTAATGTTCCACAGAAGAAAGTCAAATTTTAGAATGCCGTGAGGGTGAGTAAATGATTTTTATTTTTGCGTGAACTATCCCTTTATGAAAACAGCAAAGTCTGACGCTGTACGCAACACATAATGTGAGACATAAAAAGCATGCAAATTACTGGAACTAAAATCTGGAGAGCTAAACCATCCAACACTTTAATTTCCCCCTGTTGTCACCTAAACATTGGTAAACATAGCTGTTCATTTTCATATCGACTCTTTAACAGTGATGGCCAAGGATTTAGTACTGGAAGCACTGGTAAACAGGACACATCAAGTCGTTCGAATTCCACTTTGACGGAATTCTTTAATAGGCAAGCTTAGTTATCACTCTTAGTTCCAGTGTGTGTATGTGTGTGTGTTGGGGGGTTTGAAGGGGGGTATAGATTTGCACAGCTCAATGGCACCACCCTGTGGCTGTTATGGACCAAAACTTCCTTGACTGCCTTGATTTGGAAGAAAAAAAATTAGTTGAATAAATAATTCGGGGGGGGGGGGGTTCTGGTGGGGGTGGAAAGAAATCAATTACGTTTTAGAGCATCACCATAAATCTGCATTTATCGCTTTCGGAGTTAAAAGCGTCGCCCTGTTCAATGCGAAAGAAAAATGAAGTAGTTGACCGCGTTTGACTTCACGGAGCTCGCTTGTTTGTCAGCCCACGGGGGGAGCGTGGATGCGGTGTGGAGGAATCCCACTTCAAACCAAACGCGAGTCATTTCACGCGTTCATTTCGTCTGATGCGCTCATGTGCGCGTCTCACTTATAGGAAAAACATGTTTCTCTTCATCTATCGAAGGCTGTGGCTCGGCTTGACTTGGATGCGTGTGACTTTGAAAAACCTCTGTGTGCTTTGCGATGAAAGGAGTCGCGTAATGAACGTAACCCGTGATTACCTAACTCCGTTCCCGTTATTTTAATAGCCGTATCAGAGATGGCTAATCCCATCAGCGCTTCAGCTCTTTTGCCATTTCGTGACAAACACAAGCTAAGCGAAAATGTCACTGACTTTCTCCGCCGCGCATCCCTATCCTGACCTTCATCATCTGGAGCTTAACGCCGACAAAGCTGCGAAATTAAAAATAATAATCTTGTTATTTCTCTCTTACCTTCCGGCTTGTTTTCGGCAGCCATTTCCCCTCCGCGCGCCACATCCTCCTCCTCCTCCTCCTCGCGACCGGGGGGGGTACCACGCGCGTTCACGGCGAGGACGCGGCGAGCGGCGGGAGGCGCGAGCGTCAATACGCGTTAGCTATTGGCCGCAAAGTGCCATAAATGACAATGGTGTTTTCGGTGATGCTTCGTGAATTTGCGAAATCCATATCCCCCTTTTATCCATCTCTTCCACGCCATTGGTGAATCGGTTTTATTTAGGAGACACCTTTACAATGCAGCGACCAATAAGGTTTTTGGATCGGATTTAGTGGAAGCCTGTAATATGCATATATGAAAAGCAGAATCTGTGGATTATATTTAAGTCTATGCGACGAATGTTTATGAATGCATGCTTGACAGACACCCATATCCGTTCTGCCCACCGGGACCGTAAAAAACTATTTTATAACACTGCTAATCGAGATACGTGTCCAGCAGTCTAAGTACTAATAACATGCCCCACTGTGTCATATAATTAGATGTTAACAGCCATGTTAGAGTCGTTAATCTGCCACTCGTGCTGAAGATGATTGTGAAACCAGAATGGCATGGGCTTAAGCATTATGACGGTTTTGCACTAAAAGGTTATTGTGTTGCAAGGCAGCAGTGATGCAACAGAATTAACAAAAAAAAAAAGAAAGAAAGAAAAGAAAAAAGAAACACCTGGAGGCTCCAGTCTCGGTCATGATGAGTTCTTGAGCGCTGTCCACTCGTGGGTGCTGAAGGAGATGGTGCTGAAAGAACAGCTCCACCACAAACAGACTGAGCATTACATGTGTCGGTCTGCCGCTTTCCCAAATCAAGCCAAATCAACACAGCGCGTAGTGATGACTGCGAATGTTATTTGAACAACAGAATCTTAAAACTAAGAGAAAAAATACATACAATTATTATGCATGCAGTAGGCCTATTATTATAATTCTGAGACACTGTATAGATTAAAAAAGTAATATGCTACAAACATTTGGAATTACGTCAAAATGTGGTTAACAACGGTGACAAATGGTGACCTAAAGTATAAATTCCCTTTAAACTTCTTCTAAAATTGATTAAACATGTTCGTGGAAATAAATAGTATATAAAAGAACATATATGTACCCTACTGTATGTGTAACGCCCCTGTGGACTGTTTGTTGTGGTTTCTTCCCTTTGTGTTGGTTTAGCCCGTACTAATCATTAATTACCCTCATTGTGCTCACCTGTCTGCCACTAATTATCCACCATATATTAGTTCCTGTCTGTCAGAGCTTTAGTGTCGGTTATTGTGAATGTTACCCCGAGTGTGTGTGTTTCACCTACCTGTACCTGCCTTGTTGTGTCTACATTAAAAGTGAGTAGTGGAATTCTTGTTGTCCTCGTCGTCCTGCCTGCCTCCACACATCCGTTTCCGTGACAGTATGTGAGTGCAGAATTAATCATAACGCTACCATTGTGTTTTAAAATAAATAATAAGGCTGTTGGATTCATATTTAATGAATATTTAAATGTCCAAATTAATTATTTAAAACAAATAATAATATATCCATTAAACATTAACCCAGAGTGATTATTTAAATCAAACTTTATCATCCAGGAATCTGTCTAATAGCGGGTATATTTAAATTTTAAACTTAAAATTAAAGTTTCATAACTCTCCCTCTCTCCAGAACCAGAACACACGGTGGCAGAAGAAAATCTGAGTCCTGAGCCTCAGCCGTAGGCGAATTGGCGGATTAACTATGGCGAAGCCTAAACTCATTAATATTAATTTAGTCGTGCTGACGTCAGCTCGCCGAGTTCTCGAAGCGTTTGCTGACGTAATTCATGTAATATTCACGAGCCAAGCCTTCGCTAAAGCGGGATTCGCCAGATCACAAACGCCTACCTTATAACGTCAGTTTTTTAACAAATCAGATTTGCGTACTGGCCAAACGTCACGTTGCGTAATTAATATTAATGAGAAAGGCCTTCGCCGTAGTAGGAATCGGAGGGATGGGATTTGGGACACTGGGAACATGGCGGCTGCCTTGGAAAATGAATTGGAAGTAGATAACGAAGATTATTATTCTCTGCTCAATGTCAGGAGAGAGGTAAGAAAGTGGATACGTTTCTAAGAGGAGCATAATTCATCTGCGTTGTCGAGATCTGCACAGAATGCAGAGAGGCATGCGATTTCTTTTATCAGGTGACACTGTCCTATAAGAGAGCTTCATACAGCTGTCATCGCATACTATTATGTGCCGGTTGCATTGGGCTCGTACTCGTTGATTTGACGTTTTATGCTTGGACAACTTTCTAGCAGTATTTTTCAGCTGTTAAATTGATTTTATATCAGCCATCTGAGTGTTGTTTATTAATGTTTTATATGTACGTGCGTAAAATGCGCATGAGAGCTTATCTCAGAACCCATTCACTTAATATTAACGCTGGAAAAGCAGTACTCAGTATTAACCCAATAAACATAGGCTAAATAAATCCTTTAAATGTACAACTAATTATTATACCTACTAGCATAATAAAACTTCTGCATGCCCGATAATTCAAATGAGCCTCAAACTCTGAGGATGTAGCTGAAATGTTGGCGATTGAGTTTAAAGGGGTCATATGATGCGATTTCAATTTTTCCTTTCTCTGTCATCGCATACTATTATGTGCCGGTTGCATTGGGCTCGTACTCGTTGATTTGACGTTTTATGCTTGGACAACTTTCTAGCAGTATTTTTCAGCTGTTAAATTGATTTTATATCAGCCATCTGAGTGTTGTTTATTAATGTTTTATATGTACGTGCGTAAAATGCGCATGAGAGCTTATCTCAGAACCCATTCACTTAATATTAACGCTGGAAAAGCAGTACTCAGTATTAACCCAATAAACATAGGCTAAATAAATCCTTTAAATGTACAACTAATTATTATACCTACTAGCATAATAAAACTTCTGCATGCCCGATAATTCAAATGAGCCTCAAACTCTGAGGATGTAGCAGAAATGTTGGCGATTGAGTTTAAAGGTGTCATATGATGCGATTTCAATTTTTCCTTTCTCTTTGGAGTGTTACAAGCTATTGGTGCATAAAGAAGATCTGTAAAGTTGCAAAGACTAAAGTCACAAATCCAAAGAGATATTCTTTATAAAAGGTAAGACTCAACCACGCCTACCTAAAACGCCTTGTTTAAACACGCCCCCACATATCTACATCAAGATGTGGGAAGATTTGCATAACGCCGCCCAAATGTTCACGCAAAAAAAGAAGGCGTAACTTTAATGCTTGCTGTTGCCGGTGGCTGCCATGTTGTGGAGTCGCTGTGTGTTTCGTTGTGTAA
>NW_015548226.1:878911-892392 GCF_001515605.1 Sinocyclocheilus anshuiensis | reverse complement strand
GGACACGACTAGAAATCAGTGGTTAAGTTGTATTTACAACACTGTTCCAGAACAGTTCAACCCAAATATTCAGATGTGTGCAGCACATTTTATGGAGGATGAGGACTGTTTCTTGAACCATTAGCCTACAATGTGTCTGTGGCACAAAGGCTGTTTCTATAAAGTTGGGCAGTTCCAACTTTGCAAGGACAGTCTGGCGCTTCTGACTCACAGCCTGTAAGTACGTTTTTTTATATTTAAATAATTTGCCACTGATGATTCAAACACGAGTTTTGAGCAGTGTAGAGTATGCTTGTTGTTTGTTGTTTTACTCCAATCACAAATGCAGACATGGTTTTATGTTTACGCGGCGCAATACGCAACGCATCGCGTTAAAAGACAGTATAAGTCATTATAATCAGTAATTATGTCCCCACTGGATATGCAACAAATGCCTCATTTGTAATGGGTTTTATTGGTTTTGTCTCGTCCTGCTGGGAGACGGCATCACAGTATGTTAAGGGGCGTAACATTTCCGTCTCACGTTTGAGGCAATCGGCCAATCACAACACACTGGATAGCTGGCCAATCAGAGCACACCTCGCTTTTTCAGAATGATGAGCTTTGTAAAAATCGACGCGTTTCAGAAAGGCGGGGCATAGAGGAGAAACAATAATGTACAGTATGTGGAAAATAATGTGTTTTTTGAACCTTAAACCACATAAACACATTGCATTACACCAAATAATGTTATTTTTAGCAACGTCATATGACCCCTTTCATACAAAAGCGCGCCATGGCACAGTCTTACCTGAGCAGGACAGCCAACCAGAAGCCTGCTATCAGGGAGTGGCTGAACCAACTAATTTAAATATTCAGATTATGTTGACTCTGCTTGATATGCCATCCATCCATCAATCTTTACATCTGTCATCTACTGTTTATCTATCTTATGGTCCGCAGGCTACTCAAGAGGAGTTGAAGTCGTCGTACAGGCGGCTTTGTATGCTGTACCACCCTGACAAGCACAGAGACCCTGAGCTAAAGAGGCAGGCTGAGCAACTCTTCAACTATGTACACCAGGCGTATGAGGGTAATTATTAGAACTGTCCCAAGGAATAATATGACAATTTTCAGTACACAGATTAAAGGATTTTTATTTTTTTTTTACTTAAAAGGCCAAATAACCTTAAAGCTTGGTGTATTATATTTAAGATATGATTTTCTGAGGCAGAAAATTTGTTGTACACAATTGTCTACATGCCGCCTTAAGTTGTCTGATTGATAGCTCATTGTTTTTGTAATTTGTAAATTAAAAAAAAAAAACTTTTAGTATAATTATAAAACTTTAGGTCATAGTATATGTCTTTTTGCTTTGAAATCTTTAATGATTTTTATAAAGTAAACTACTTGGTGACTAATATATTGTTAGTAATTCTTGTTAAACAGTAACTGGACATAAGCAACTTGGGTTTACTTTATTAGCCATACATAATTTTTTGAAAAATCAGGTTAAATGTATCAAATATGCCTTTGAAGAGTGTTTATTTGTAAATTTTTTAAACATTGTTTTATTGCATTACATTGTTTTGCACCTCAATACAAATTTATGAGTTTTTATCATAAAACTAAGCATTTACATTTTTTTTAATAAGGCATAGTATTGGCAGAACCTAATGGTCATATAAATAACAATATCTGCACCAAATTGCATATTTTTGCTCAGTTTGTGTCCGAATAAAATCAAGGTTTCTTCAAGTATGAGCTCGACATTCTCACTATATGAGACCCTGGATCGCAAAACCAGTCATAAGGGTCAATTTTTTTAAATTGAGATTTATACATCATAATTTCATTTATACACAATAATTAAGCTTTCCATTGATGTATGGTTTGTTAGGATAGGACAGTATTCTACCGAGATACAACTATTTGAAAATCTGCAATCTGAGGGTTCAAAAAAATAAAAAAAAAACATTTATGTAGCATTTCCATGTAACAAGGAATTTCATGGTGGCCACAAATAAAGCAAGCCATGCAGATTTGAATGTTTTTAATTTCTGGATAAAGTATTAATTTAAACTTCTACTTAAAAGGGTTGTGGTAGATAAAAAAAAAAAACACTGAATACTGACTTAAAGTTGTATTAGTAAAACTATTTTTAGAAATGTAGATGCTTCCCAATTCACATACTTGTGCACTATTCTATGCCGTTTTGTAGTATAAATAGTGCGAGTAGTGTGTTCACAGTAGAAGTGTGAAAATGGAAATATTGCTATTTGTAGTCCAAATAATAAGAGATATTGATAGATATACACTTTAGTATAGGGACCAATTCTCACTATTAACTAGTTGCTTATTATCATGCCTATTATTATCATATTAGCTGTTTATTAGTGCTTATAAAGCACATATTCTGCATGACCATATTCTACATCCCTAACCCTACCCAATACCTAAACTTAACAACTACCTTACTAACTATTAATAAGCAGCAAATTAGGAGATTTTTAGGCAAAGGTCATAGTTAATGGTTTGTTAATAGTGAGAATTGGACCTTGCAATAAAGTGTGACGGAGATATTTTTTATTTGACTTTCATTATTTGACCTCTGCTTAGTTCTCAGTGACCCACAATCCCGAGCCATATATGACATATTTGGGAAGAAAGGCCTAGAGGTGGAAGGTTGGGAGGTTAGTTTGATCTTCTGCATTGACAGTGTTTATTCTAACTAATATTTGTATTACTGTGTGTTGCATGCCATGCTAATTTCTCGTCTGCTTGCTTGATCCCTGATATCTTTAGGTGGTGGAAAGGAAGAGAACCCCCGCAGAGATCAGGGAGGAATATGAACGTTTGCAGAGAGAGAGAGATGAGAGGAGACTCCAGCAGAGAACAAACCCTAAGGTGGACATTCCAGACCAGAATGACAGCGGGAGATAATGACAAGACTGGTTTTTATTTCCCAAAATGAAGTTTGTTGTGCTCCAACTGATGTAATTTCAAAGATTCAATATTGCCAATTTGTTTATAGGCCAGATAATTGCAGTCAAATCTTTGCTTTTTTGCTGAGGGTGATTGAGGACTGCTGTCTTGATTGTTTTTTGGTCTTTTCTCTTTTTGTAGACCTGTTTGCACGAACAGTTTGCACATTGTAATTTATCAGGAAAGTTTGTAACACAGGGTCTTCAATTCAGTTTGATCAAATTTAAGGCTATAAAATATTTTCAGTATCTTAAATGGCATAACAAAATCATTTTGGAAGGTCTTAATTTTGTGGATGAAAAAACTGGAATCATGAGACAGTCTGCTCTGTATGTTTCAGAGCAGTTTAATGTCAGTGTATACCACGCATTTATGAGAAGTGATTTCTTATGATCTACTAGTGATAAATAGAATTCTGCAGGAATTCTGTAGTTTTGTAGACCAAAACCTATAAGCAAGTTTTAGCCCTTCCAGGTCAATACGTTTTTGATTGGATTTTTGGATAAATTCCAGAAATATCTTCTATTGACATAACCTTAAGATATTTTTACATTTTATTCTGCAACATCAAATACATCAACAAAACTGCCTTGTGTTTTTAAGCTTTTTTTTTTGTCTTGTCAAAAGGTGGCTAGAACTACTGATCTACTCACTAGTTCACTTTCACAGCCTTGTTGTGTTTATAATCACACTCTTACAAACTATTCTAACTCAAACTTTCAGGGAAAATGTTTTTTAAATGAAGACTGAAAGTTGTTTGAAGCTATGTGGTGGTGATGCGACCATGGTGTTGCTTATTTAGCTTTTTAGTACTGCCGATTGTATTTAGGTTTCAAAATTCAATTTGGGTTAATTTGTGAAGATTATGATGATGAACAAAACAAAAAAATCTGATGCTGACTTCTGGGTCAGCCTGCAAAAATACGTCATCATCAGTGCAGCACAGTGTTGGGTTTGTTCTGTACAGACATACAGTATTACATTTATTTGTACAGGTCCTAAAAAGATCTTCAATTACATAAAAAAAAAAAAAAAAACTCTGCAGAAACCCTGCACATTTCATGTCACAGAATTGGTCCGAATATTTGTTTTACTCATCATTTTGTCTGTTTTCATTCAGGGGACAATAAGTGTTGGCATAGATGTGACAGACCTCTTCGACCGATATGAAGAGGACTTTGAGGATGTACCAGGAGGAGGTTTTCCCCACATTGAGATCAACAGGATGCATATTTCCCAATCCATTGAGGTCAGTAGTTACAATTGAGCATAACGCAATGTCGCTATCTCCCTTATGGAAGCCCATTCCGCCACTGAATAAAAAAAAAAGATAATTGCAACTTTTTCTCTCACACTTCTGACTTTTTTGCTCACAATTGCGTGATATAAAGTCTCAATTGCGAGTTATAAAGTCAGAATTGTGAGATATAAACAACTCTGTTTGACAAAAAGTCAGTCTTCTTTTCCTCGGAATTGGACTTTATAACTCGCAATTGCAAGAAAAAAAAGGCAATTGCAAGTTTGTCTTTATTTCTCACAATTGTAAGTTTATACCTCACAATTCGGAGAAATTAGAATTGCGAGATATAAACTTGCAATGCGTGAAGTAGGAACTGTAAAAAAAAATCAGAATTGCAAATATCTTGCAAATCTAACATAGTAACTCGCAATTGCGACATTATCTCTCACAATTCTGTCTTTTTTCTCACAATTGGATGACATAAAGTCTCAATTGTATGTCATAAAGTCAGAATTGTGAGATATAAACAATTCTGTTTAACAAAAAGTCAGTCTTCTGTTCTTTAGAACTGGACCCTATAACTTGTGAGAAAAAAGTCAGACAAGTCAGTCAAGTTTATATCTGCACTTCTGTTTTTATTTCTCACAATTGTGAGTTTATACCTCACAATTCAGAGAAATCAGATATACAGTAGTCAACATTTGAAGTGGATCGAAAAACTTTTTCAAAGTTGTCCTAAGACAAGAACACATTTTGTTTTAGGTTTTAGGAGAACTTTGATGAAAGGTTTTGATCCACTTCAAATGTTGACTAGTGTAAACTCGCAATTGCAAGAAAAGTCAGAATTGTGAAAAAATCAGAATTCCAAATATCTTGCCATTCTAAATTAGTAACTAGCAATTGCATGTTTATAGCCGCTTTTCCACCGAAATTACCTGGAACAATTTGTCCCAGGAACTTTTTTCTCCCAGACCTGTTGCTGTCTGTGTTTCCAGTGCGGTCTAAAGTACCGTGAAGAATAGGCAAATAGTCTGGTGACATAGGTCTGCGCACGTTTCTCAATACCAAGTATGCAAATTTCGGACTTGCATCCTCAGTAATTCAGACATCGCAAGTTCGACTCGGGAGTGTGAACTCCCGCGGACGGGACGACGCAAGTCCAGTAATTCTGCAAACAGCAGCGTACTTGACATCGTCAGTCAGCTCGCCTTGGATACTGCAATTTTCCTCACTTTATTTACAATAAGACGAAATATCAAACACCACTGCCTCTTTTCATTTTCATTTAAACATATTAATAGCCGCAGAAATGTAGTTCAGGGAACGTACATACATTACAATGAAACGAAATATTATATCAAACAGTATTGCTTCTCTTCATTTTCATTTTAACATATTAATAGATTAATAGGATAAAGACCAAAGATTACCTGTTAGATTTACCCAAAACGAATTATATCATATGTTTAACCACAATATCATGAGATATCAGAGCCAGCGGAAAATGTCAGAAGGACTAGCCGAGTTGAGGCTGCTCTCATCGGGAAACATGAGCACTGAGCGCCCACTGATCGTGTGGAGCTCACGTCTCCGAAATCGGCGAAACACATTTTCAAATAGGCGCTGTCTTTATAAATAAACCGCAGATTTGAGTTTTAAACAACTACATTATCGCCTGAAATACCTTTAAAACTACATTTAATTTACATTTCACAATAACCGTAATATTTTGAAAATTATGCAAATAAATGGTGGTTGAAATACAATGCTGCGTGAACTCAACCAATCAGCATGTTCAGCGCCCAAGTCCCGCCCCTGAAAGTTTGAAAAAGTACTACCTCGTGAGCAGGGACTGTCTGAGGGGCAAATTTTTACCTGAAACTTTATTTAGATCCTGGTTCCTGCAGTGGAAACGCCCAAAGTCCCCAGTTCCTGGGGAAAGTTCCTGCGGTGGAAACGGGGCTTCTCAATCCTCCCGATCCTCCCTATACGCAAAATACACAAGCTGCATAGGGGCCCCCTTGCACTCAAAGATGATTTAATTTTAGTTTTGTTTTTGAATTTGGCCAGTGGTTATGAAAACATGAATGATCATTTCTTTTAATGCGGTGCGCCCTTTCTACGTAAAAATCAGTCAAATCAAGTCAAAAGTCAAAATGTAATGTGAATGTCGTAGTCTTGCTCGAGACTAAAAAACGAGTAGAAAGTGTACCGAGCCGCGGAAGAGACACTGTTTCTCAAGCGCTTTGCGGACAAACACGGACAATTGCATTTCAGTCATTCGTTCATAACCGCTCATCCCAACCCCCCCCCAGCCCCGCCAACACAGTTTTGCGTAGGGCCCCCAGAAGTCTAGGATCGGCACTGTATATCACTGAGAGAAATTGTCAGAATTGCGAGACGTAAACTTGCATTGCGAGAGAAGTCATTGTGAGATAAAAAGTCGCAATTACTTTTTTTAAAATTATGTTTATGTTTGTCAGGCACCCCTAACCACTTCAGATACTGCTGTCCTCTCTGGATCTTTGTCAACACGGAGTTTGGTGCAGGGGACATTAGAGGACCTTTATTTGGGATGAAAGTGTTCCGTAACGTAACTGCGCGCTGGTAGGTGTCCATCTGTGTGTGATGAGGCTGATTTGTGTTTCTCTTTTCTGTGAATCTCATATCAATTTTGTGTCACCTAGCTTTGTGACTGCCCAGTGGGGATTACAGTTCTCCTCACGTGGCGTGCGGCCCAGTGCCACTACAATGATGGCCCGCCACCTGGACCAGAACACTATGGGGTACCTGCAGTGGCGCTGGGGAAGCCAGTCTGCCATGACCACCAGCATTGTCAGGGACACCAAAACAAGCCACTTTACCCTGACCCTGCAGGTGAAACCTATGCAGGGGTACACTGATGATTGTAATTTGTTTAGTTCAAAACAAAGTTAATACATTAAGAATGCAATCCATCTGTTCTTATTCCTGTTCCTCAGCTGGGTGTTCCTCATTCCTACCTGATGATGAGCTATCAGTACAAATTCCAAGATGAAGACCAGACTAAGGTCAAAGGTTCTATCAAGTATGTGTTTTACCTACAGCTTACAATATAGATGGCCAATCTATACACATTACCATTCAAAATGTTAGATTTTATGTTTTTTTTAAAGAAGCATCTTTCACTTATCAAGGCTGCATTTATTTGAACCAAAAAAAAAAAACAGTAATATTGTGAAATATTATTACAGTTGAACTGTTTTCTGTTTAAATAAATATTAAAATGTAATTTATTCCTGTGATGCAAAGCTGAATTTTCAGCATCATTACTCCAGTCTCTTCAGTGTCACATGATCATTCAGAAATCATTCTAATATGCTGATTTGCTGCTCAAGAAATATTCCTTAATTCATATTAAAAAAAAAAATTCTGCTGCTTAATATTTTTGTGGAAACTATGGTACTTTTTTCAGGATTCTTGTTGAATAGAATGTTCAAAACAACAGCATTTATTTGAATAGATGTTTTGTAACATTATAAAAATGTCACTTTTGATTATTTTAATGCATTTACACACACACAGACAAGTACTTTGAAACTTGAAACTGAAAAGTCCTTTAAATCATTGTAAAGTTTATATTAGGTTAATATATTCAATGTATTGCCCAGCCCTAGTTTCAGTAAAAACAACTCATAGTCTTTGTATTCAACAGGACTGGGTTCTTTGGCACTGTGGTTGAATACGGTGCAGAGCGCAAGATCAGTCCCCACAGTGTTCTGGCTGCAACCGTCAGCATTGGTGTACCCCAAGGAGTCTCCCTCAAAATCAGGTTAGCACTGACCTGAGCTTAACTGCAATAAACACAGCTCACCAGAACAGCAAACTAACCAACTCCGGCTGCTCGTGGGTGGTCTGTTTATGACATTCATTTTCTTCTCTCTACAGGTTGAATAGAGCCAGTCAAACCTACCTCTTCCCTATTCACCTGACCGACCAGATTTTACCCAGCGCTGTGTTTTATGCCACTGTGGGCCCGCTGGCCATCTACTTAGCTGTCCAGAAGCTTATAATTATGCCTTATGTACGAGCCCAGAAGGAACAGTGAGTTATTATCCACAATTACTGCTCTGAAACCGCCCATTTTCCTGAAACCCGTCTTTACATTACCTCAGTTTCTCTGATGATGAAGGGCCCTGACTGTTTGGTTGTTTACAGGGAGTTGGAGAAACAGAAGGAGGATTCTGCTTCAGAAATTGCTCGCAGGAAGCAAGAGGCTGAAGCTTCCGTGAGTAAAATAAATACATAGACAACAATGACTATCTCCCTCTTGCCAACACAAACAGCCATTTATCAGTGCAGATATGTTTTCTTGTGTTATCGTTTCTTTGGTTTTCAGGTTTTGCTGATGCAAGAGTCAGTGAAGAGAATTATTGATGCTGAGGAATCTAAAATGGGTTTGTGAAATGCACTTTTATGTTTGTTTTTTAATACTTTCAGATACAACTTAAGCTCTATGGACAGCATCTGTGTGATATACTGGCAATTGCCACAAAATCATTTCCATTCATTTTAAAAACAAACAAAAGTTGCAGAGTAATGCAAGTGTGTATATAAGAAAATAATAAAATATTTAAGAATATAAGAATAGCCAGTATATCCATGCAGCCTTAAATATATACAGTTGTGCTCATAAATTTACATGCCCCTTGCAGAATATGCAAAATGTTAATAATTTAACAAAATAAGAGGGATCATAAAAATTGCATGTTATTGTTTGCTTAATACTGTCCTGAATAAGCTATTTCACATAACAGATCTTTATATATTCTCCACAAGACAAAATAATAACTGAATTTATAAAAAGTGACCCCGTTCAAAAGTTGAATCTTAATACTGTGTGTCGTTTCCTGGATGATTCACGACTGTCTTTCTGTGTTGTGAGAGTTGTTCATGAGTCCCTTGTTGCTCCTGAGCAGTTCAACTGCCTGCTGTTCTTCAGAAAAATCCTCCAGCTCCTGCACATTTTTTGGTTTTCCAACATTTTCTGCATATTTGAAACCTTTCCAACAGTGACTGTATGATTTTGAGATCCATCTTTTCACATGGAGGACAATTGGGGGACTCATACATAACTATTCTATAAGGTGAAAACATTTACTGATGCTCAAGAAGGCAACACGATGCATTAAGAGACTGGGGGTGTAAACTTTTGAACAGGATGATGTGTACATTTTTCTTATTTTGTTTAAAGATCATATATTTTTTAATTTGGTACTGCAGTTAAGAAGCTACATAAATACTTAAATGTTTCCCAGAAGACAAAATAAGTACAATTTACCCTGATCATCCAATTCAAAAAGTTTACACCCCCCAGCTCTTAATGCATTGTGTGAGCAGTTGAACTGCTCAGGACCAACAAGGGACTCATTAACAACTCTCACAAAACAGAAAGACAGTCGTGAATCATCCAGGAAACGACACACAGTATTAAGATTCAACTTTTGAACGGGGTCACTTTTTATAAATTCAGTTATTATTTTGTCTTGTGGAGAATATATAAACATCTGTTATTTGAAATAGCTTATTCAGGACAGTATTAAATAAACAATAACATGCAATTTTCATGATCCCTCTTATTTTGTTAAAATTATTAACATTTTGCATATTCTGCAAGGGGCATGTAAATTTATGAGCACAACTGTATGTTACTTTTACACTTTGCTGTCCCTACAGCTTAAAATGAAACATTCGTTTTAAATGAGCAATGTTTTATGTGTTGCAATTCATATTTTTTATTCTAGGTCTCATCATTCTAAATGCTTGGTACGGCAAATTTGTGTCAGACAATAGTCAGAAACGTGAGAGAGCAAAGGTCATTGACGTGACCGTCCCACTCCAGTGCTTAGTGAAAGATTCTAAACTCATTCTTACCGAAGCATCAAAGGTTAGACATGTAAACATCAACTGGTGCTTTACATCAGTGAGCTGCTTCAACTCCCACCAAGTGCTTTACATTAATTAGATCTGTCTCATGTTAATCAGGCTGGCTTGCCAGGGTTTTATGACCCGTGTGTCGGAGAGGAAAAGAGCCTAAAGCTGCTGTACCAATTCAGAGGAGCAATGCACCAAGTCTTGTCTGGAGACACAGAGCCTCTTAAGATACCTAAACAAAGTGAGTACTGCGGAAACAAGCTGTGAATGTCATATGGCAAAAAAAAAATATATATATATATTTTATAAAAATATATAATATAAAATATTTTTAAATGTATTTAGAAATATGCAAAAAAAACAAAAAGGCCAACAATATATTTCATAAAATATTTACATAAATATATTCTCTACCAATATATTTTCTGGCTTTTTTTTTATTTATTTATTTATTTTTTTTTGTGAAAATATTTACATTTTAAAAATATGTCTTCCTTATATTTCAGTTCATTCACATATGGCACGTTTGAAGAAAAACTGTGAACATAAAACATGCTAGTAGGCTATTTTTTCCACATTTGTTTTTGTATATGAAGGTTGAAAATTGGTGTATTTTCAAAATATATTTCATTGAGTGTCACTGGTTACAATATTTATTTAGCATGTATTTAAAAAAAATAATTTTGGCTAGAAGAATAGCCATATGGGTCATCGTTAATTCAAAGCTCATTTAATAAGGAAAGTCTATTTTTTTCTTTTCCTCTCTCTTTTTATTCAGCTCATAGAATCAATTCAGAGACATAGGAGTCTACCCACATTGGAAGAAAGAGCTCAATGGACATCAAAGGAACATAAAGGGACAGTCAGACATCAAGTGATCCGAAGGGCTGCTCCTCTTCATTTCATGTAATCAGCCGTGTATCACCTTTGTGTCGTCTGTTTCTCTCAAATCCCTTACATATATCGTCAATAGGTCGTTCACATCCTAACATCTCCTTAAGATCTGGAGTTTTAACTGAGATTCCCGATGAACCACCTGAAGCCGTCACAGCTTCGATAGCTGTCTGTTATCAGGAAGGTCAGATATCGTATCACTCCGTCCATCAATTCTAATCAGTGTTAATCTTACAACTGGAAAGTATGGCAATACAAGTCGTCTAACAAAACTGTACTTGAAACTGTGTTGTACAAACAGTTTCATAGGATGAGTGTTGATATTGACAGATGTTTTTGCATGTTTGGACACTGGGCTTAAAAACAGGAAATCTCATGCTCACACTGCCTCCAAACCCACTACTGTAAAAGCTGCTTTTTTTATTAGGCCAATCTGTTGTGATCAGAGCATCATGATTTCTTTTTACTCCAGGAGAAGTGTTATTTGAATTATGCTCATTGTGTTAATATTTGTATTTTAAGGTGAATCTCACAAAGAAATGTTTGGGTCATATTGATTTTTGGTTATTGACAATTTGGGGAAAAGGTTTAAATGTACTACCAAGAAAATTTAAAAAATAGGCACCAAAACTTTTTTATGGGATTCATCAGTTCTTCCTTCAATCTGTAGTCAAGCCATATCAAAGATAGTTGCACAGTATATTCTCCAAATTTAAAATACTTAATGAAGTCAGCGGTATTATATAGTCAGAGGCCCAGTGAATCGGAAAAAGGACAGGCTGTTGTTTTTATTTGTTTCGCTTGTCGTTCTTAGCATCTGGATGTTTGCTTTGATAGCAACTTTCCTCCTGTTTAGTTTTCTTACGTTTTACGGTTTCAGATTGAGCTAGTGTAAAACTACAATGCCTTTTGGTTATTGAATGAGAGAGTTTAAGCAGAGTATGAAAGCTCTATGTTCAGAACAATATCATTTTATTTAAAGATCCATTATTTCAAATGTTCCTGAAATGAACCCACTGAAGCTTTGTGTTATTGAAATGTGCCATGCCCCTTTTAATTTTCTCAATTTTTCATAATTTTATTAGTGCTTTTGTGAGTAAGTGGGCAGTGCCTGCTTTGTTTATTTTAGTGCTATCAAACGATTAATCACGATTAATCGCATCCAGAATAAAAGTTTTTGTTTACATATGTGTGTGTACTGTGTATATTTATTATGTATATATAAATACACACACATGCATGCATATATTTCAGAAAAATGTTGTTTATATATTAAAATATTTATATATAATATAAATTATATGAATATAAATATATACATGTAGATACATGTAAATATTTTCAAAATATATACTGTATGTGTCTATATATATATATATATATATACAGTACACACACATATGTAAACAAAACCTTTTATTTTGGATGCGATTAATCGTTTGACAGCACTAGTTTATTTGTAACTGTCTTTCCTGTTGTACCTTTCATCTGTTGGGCTATAAGGGAAAAAAGTACATTTCAACAGCAAATTCATTTTTTTGTTGGAGTATCAACAATAATTTTCGCATTTAGAACCATCAAAAAAAAAAAAAGCCTGAATCTCCCAGAATCTTGGGTCAGTGTGAAATACATGAACTATTGACAGGCCATGTAACCATTTTGGCATTCTCTGATTTGTAATCAGTGTCATTTTACCCTGCACGTTTTTAGCATAGTTCATGTTCATGTAAATGGCTTCTTCAAGCCACATTTTGCAACTCTGAAAGAAACTGGTGTTACATTCCTATCTGATGCAAAACCTTACAAATGTGTTAATGTAATGTAGTCAACCCGAAGAGTAATTTAAATAAAAAGTGAAGAAACCTACACTTCATCTGATCTGAATGACTAAACACAGCAACATACACGTGACAAATCAAAACATTATCCTGAATGTGTGTGGAAACAAGTGAATGTAGTGAAATTTATGTGTACATTCTGAGATTCAACCAGTAAGGTTGTCCATCCCTTCCCTAACCTGTACACACACACACAAACTTTGTAGCTCCCATGAATTGTCATTAAAATCATCTCTTTATTTATAACGGTTTACAAGAAGTTTCACAGAAACATCACTCTTTCTTTTCACTGGACTCAGCGTAACAGTGAGAACTCAAACTTTAGCAGTTCTTCTTCTTGCACACAAACAGCCCTGAAATATCAGCCATACTACATATACACAGGATTGTACAAAACAAAATGTACAGAACCATCTTCCATGATCCCTTGATAAATGGTTTAAAAGAAAGAAGCATCAACATAAGCAATTCAATTTACAAGTGACACTTATTTCCACAAAACAATGAAACGCTAGCTTGTTCAATAAAGGCCTACAAATGACATCTTCCCAAAATGTCCTTTGAGAGGAAGACAAAATGTTTCCAAAGTAAGAGTTTAAGGATATCCAGTTTTAATGTGCATCCAAAAAAAA
>NW_015548226.1:868813-878832 GCF_001515605.1 Sinocyclocheilus anshuiensis | reverse complement strand
CAGCGCTGGGTTATATTTAACCCAGCATTTTTTAGAGTGTAAGACTAGGCCAATTTCAGAAATTATCAAATTTTTACCAAACTGGACCAAATTTTTATGGCTTAATCTAAAAATGTTAAAAGTTTTATGGTCAGTAATGCAGACTATTAAAAGTGGAAAGTTAACATACTAAATAGTCATATTAAAGGTGCCAAATTATTTATCTTCCCTGCAGTGTTTATCTCATCTATCAGAACAGTACATTCTGAAGATGAAAACAAACTCACATGAGATTTTTTTAAAAATGTACAAAATGTCATCAAGAAACAAACTAATGCTTTTTGTGATGGGAGTGGACCAGCTAATAGGACACAATCGCACATTTATAAAACGGATAGTTCCGGTCCTTGATTCTGATTGGTTGAGCCACATTCAAAGCTGTTGTAAATTACTCTACAAACATACACCTTTGTTTACTTCTGTGTGTTGCTCGGCAACCACTTTGTTGGAACCACAACTGTTTCTGAGGAACTACATTGTTTGGTGGAAGAATACTGTTTTTATTTATATCATTACACTTTATTTGCTCGGTTTTATTCTGTGAAACCTTACTACGTATATGGAATAACCGTTTTATCAAAGCAATAAGCCCCGTGAAGACAGCTAAGGGGGTCCGCTTCACGTCATGCCTAACAACGCCCCTTAGCTGTTATAAATTCACTGTAAACCACGGCTTCTTGGGGCTTATTGCTTTATTTTATCTGAGCATGCCTATGAACATGAAAACAGACTCATCGATTATTAACCACGTTAAACCGGTCACAGTGGTTAACAAGAATTATACCCTTATGAATGATTCCTCCGAATACAAGCTCCGCCAGCAAGTTTTGAAAACCCAAGATTTGTAGACCAAATAATACTAGTAGTGTTTTGAATGTAAATATGACTACTACTAAGTAAGCCATGGCATTTCAGCATATGCAGGAAAAAAATGATCTTCCCTTTGGCATGTGAATCTCAAAAAACCTGACAAGAACATGGCCAAGAAATATTTTACCACAAAATTTGCATTGTTACTATTTTCATGACAAAATAGAAAAGGCTAACTTCGTTCTTACAGTAACGACAATATTAATAGAACCACCACTGAGAATGGAGAGAGAGAGAGAGAGAGAGAGTTAGTTATATATTTTTTAATAATACTATATTAACTAAATAATTTATAAATGTTGGGGTGAAATGTGATCTGGATATGTTTTTGTGAGATTCTAAGATTCACCCAGTAAGGTTGTCCATCCCTTCCCTAACCTGTAACAACTATCACATATTTTACATAATTATCATGAAGCATGACAAAAATATAATTAAAACATTACAACATGCAAACTAAAAGTTTCTTGTTCAATGAAGGGCAGAAAATGCAGAAATGAAATCAAGAAAAAGAAATGACACATATAGTCTCTAGTTATCTCCAATATGTTGGCAAAAAAAAAATAATCAAGAAATACCACAATGTAGCAAGAAACGTTTATGAAATTTCACTCGAAATCATCAGTGACTGCTGATGAAAACTTCGTTCAACATTATCCAACAATCAGAAGTCTTTCGCTCATACACATTTGGGGGTCTCGGAAAAAATCCACACAAAATGATGAGTCTAAACACCTTGAACACTAATATCTTATGGTTATTTCATATAATATACATACTTTGACAAATAGACATACTTTTGAAAGCTATGGGTACAAAAGGGAATCTCTAGCTACCCCCTTGTTCTTAAAAAAGTGCAATCCGACACCCCAGTCCCTTCTTTCCAGCACAACTCCGATTGTATATAACCTTCAGCTGTAATGGCTGCAATATAACAAAGAGTGAAAAATTTAAGGGGGTCTGAATACTTTCCGTACCCACTGTATATTTATTTATTTCATGGCCAAACGTTCAAAGTTTCTGGAAAAGTTGGCTTCAGCTGGTAAACACCTTCAAACTACCACTGGTATGGACGTCTGTTTGTGCCAATGAATAAAAAATAAAAAATAAAGGTAATTTCGACTTTTTTCTCTCACAAAACTGACTTTATCTTGCAATGCCAAGACTGTTTGCAGATGATTACTCCTGGGACTATTTCTCAGAATTGCAAGTTTATATCTCGCAATTCTGACTTTGTAATGCACAATTGCAACTTTAGGCCTATATCTCACAATTCTGAGAGAAATTTCAAGATGTAAACTTGCAATTGCGTAAAAAAAAAGTCAGAATTTTGAGACAGTCACAATTACCTTTTTTATTTACATTTTTTTAAGAAAACAGAACTGCGAGATGTCAACTCACAATTGCATTTAACTCATAAATCTGACAAAAAAAAGTAGAGATAAACGAAAAACTCGAGATATAAACTCGCACTTGTGAGAAAAATGTCAGAACTGTGAGATCACAATTACTTTATTATTATTTTTAGTATTATTATTTTATGTCATGGCAGAAACAAGCTTCCATACAAAACAGCTTGCCTAATCAAATTTTTCTGGAAAAGTTTGCTCCAGCTGTTAAAACAGTTCAAATTACCACCGGTATGGAAGTCTGTTTGTGCCAATGAATAGGCCTAAAAATTTTGTAAAAGTTAATTGTGAATTTTTATCTCACAATTCTGACTTTTTTTTTCTCACAATTGCGAGACTCTTTGCAGATGATGACTCCTGGGTAGGAATGTAACGATTAACCGCGAGCCGGTTGAAAATCGATTCAAATATGTGACGATTCAAATCGGTTGAGATGCTAAACAAATCGCGATTCATTTAGAGGTAGGAGTTTATATGAATGTATGTCTGAAGGGAACTTACTGTCTTTAGAAAAGTTTCGATGGTATTTTTTCTATTCCTCTTGCCTCTGTATAATGCATATTAAAGTTCATAAGTGCAGCCTTGCTTTGTTTGCGCCACCTGCTGGCAGAGAGTGAATCTGCGTCTCATTCAGCTCGTCTGCTGTTTCTGTTTCATGCAGATATTTTTGTATGTATAGTTTCACAAAACTGAAGTCAAACCATTCTGTTTTTGCTTCAAATTTCGAAATTATACAATCTAATTTAGATTAAAATCTGCTCATGTTGCATGTATGCAGCATCTTTGTTTGGATCAGGATTAAAATGCAGTGGTTGCCTCAAATTTTAAATGGAAAGAGCACAGACAAAGCCTTATTTTGTTTATATGAAGAGATTTATTTTATTTGTGTTACTTATTTATTTGATTTGGGGCTTGTTTTAAAATTTCAATTTAGTTTTGTTATTTACATTTACATTGTATTTAAATGTTGTTATTTAGCAAACACTTTTATTCAAAACGACTTACAAATGAGGACAATAGAAGCAATCATAACCAACAAAAGATCAATAATATGCAAGTGCTATATTAGTATATTATTATGGTTTTATATTTCAATTTCACAAAGAAACGTGCAGCATTTTGTCCAAGCAAAAATAAAAGGACACATTTAATTTATAATTGGTCTTAAATCTCATGTTGTAAAAAAAACCCCGTGAATCGAATCGAATCGTGACATCAAAATCGTGATTAGAATCGAATCGTGAGTTGAATGAATCGTTACATCCCTACTCCTGGGACTTTGACTTTATAATACAAAATTGCAACTTTAGGCCTATATCTCGCAATTCTGAGAAAAACTGCAAGATGTAAACTTGCAATTGTGCAAAAAAAGGTCAAGACTTGTGCGATAATAAGTCGCAGTTACCTTTATTATTTTTATTCAGTGGCAGAAACAATCTTCCATACACTCGTCGAGGGCAAAAACGTAACTTCACCGTGAATATATTTGGGCCTGAAACGTCCTGCTTACCTGAATCCACCATGATGTCCTCATCATCCCCCGATCCGTCCTCATCTCTAAACACCACCTGTTTCCCCTGACGGACCACAGTCCTTTTACCAGAAAAACCTTCGACCTTCAAGACTACTGCCTCTTCTTCAGGTTTTAAAGGTTTCTCGACATCCTCTGACTTTGTACTAGAACTTTTAGAACCGTTCCAGCAAGGACGGCCAACATCAGGCTCCTCTTTGCACGTTGCAGTAGCCGGTGAACTCAAGGCAGGTTTTGAACTTGTGCCAGTGCACATAGGCTGGTTGCTACCCATGCCGTCAGTGGGTACAGGGATGCTGAGGTAATCTTCCGGTTCTTCTTTGATGGTACATCCATAATTAGAAATCTCACCTTCAGCACTGGGGGGAGAAAATGGGGCGAAAGATCTCAATTCCTCATCCTTGCTTTTCCTCAGCTTCTTCTTCTTTTTCACTTTATCGGCCTTTGTTCGACCCTCCAGAAGAAGACCTGCTGATTTCAGACGCTTCTGAGGCTCGGAATCCTCGCTCGCGGGTCTCTTGTATCCAGCAAAGCTCTTGCGGTTTTTGGGTGGGGGCTCATCCGGAGACGAGAGGCCGCAGCCCAGCCTCTGGTTCTCCCATCCGTCACTGTCTGCAGTGCTGCCGGTGCTGTTGGGAGGACTAGAGCTGTTCCTCAAGTGCGCCTCCTGTGGACAGCAATTGAAAACACTAATTTAACCACTATTTCACGGAATTTCTTGAATAAAGACAACGGTCTGAAGTCTGAAGATGAACAAACAGTGACCGAATAACTTCACTGCATGTTTCAAGAAGACTTATGGTGAAATTAATAAACAGAAAATCATCCACACCCACGAACCCTGCTGGTTATGGTGCAATATATATAATGACAAGAAATGCAGACCACACTGGTGCAAGATGAAAATGCCTACTTACATTAAATAAAGATCTCGAAGATGGAACATTTCACATTTTGAAGTATGATAAATGCTAAATAGAAAATACAGTGCCTTGCAAACCTGAATCATTAATAGGTGCGTTGAATAAAAGTTCAGTATAAAATAGAAAATGTGTCTAAATCCCTCCAACTTGCATCATTGTGAAATTTTAATATAAACATTTCTGTCAGGAATTTGCTAATAAAATTTCATAATGACAAAAGTTCAGTAGTGTGCAGGATTTAGACATTTTTGGAGTCTGATAAAGGCTAAAATGTAAGAACATGTAATAATGAAAATTCCCAGCAATTGTTTATTAGATCAATGACCAGTTCAGTGACAGGAAGCACTAAGTACCAAGCAGTTAACTGAATCACCAAGTAAAAACATGATTATCAATATTTAAAGAACATAAACACCAGCACAATGACTGGTAAAAAAGTGACTATCACAAACCAGGGTAAGAGAAGAAAAGTGCCAAGAAAAGCTCTTGTAGAGTCACTCCTAAAATTAAGAGCTACCACCTAAGAGAAACAAATGACTGGTCCTTGGAAATGCAAGCGTCTGCACAATGAAACCGCTCTCTGTAAAAATAAGGCACACAAATTTCAGGTTTATGAACTTCCACTGTATGTTCAAAGAACTTAAAACCTCCCCCTCATTTTGCCGTCAAGCCATAATCAGCTTCCTTGGTCACGACTAATGAACTCAGAAACTCATGGATCCCACATCAATGGTGGATTATTTTGGTGCTCAGGGGTCCATCTCTTTCTACCCTTACTTTTGTTTATACCCTCATTTACTGTTTGTTTCCTTGTTATTAAAGCCATCATTATTTGTGCGCTATGAAGGGCTATGTCTCCTCTGTGCTGAGTAGCCTGCGGAAACAAAGCAAGTAGTAAGCAAATAAATAATAATGTAAGACTGAATTAGAGGAACTACATAATGATCTTTCTGAAAACTCTATTGGCACTTATCCACTGCATGGTACGGCATGGTACAGTTCACTTTTGAGGGGTTTTCCACTGGGTACAGTACCTGGTACTAGGGATGGGCGTATCGATACTTTCGATACTCGCGTCAGTATCGATACTCAAACAAAAAAGATCAATACTAAGGTGTGTTTTATTTACCAGTGATTTTGTTTATTTAACAAACAAAAAAATAATGCATACAATATGCATTGAATTGGACGAATAACCTTTGTTAGCGAGTAATTGTGTAGGATAGAACTATTTTCCTGCTCATCTGAACATGCAAATGTTGGAAGACAGAACTAATCAATCACAGAGAGCGTTCACTCACTTCTGACAGTGCATTCATACAGGGCTTCTTTTCCCAAAAGTATCATAAGAAAGCATTAAAGCTTTTGGGAATGGCAGCCCTGAACAATGCTTATCAGAGGACAGAAGGACAGAGTTATTTCACAATAAACAAACTGAAATTGCAGCCTACATAGTTTGTGCAATTACAGTTATTTAAATTGAAAGTTGAAAGATAATATTGATCATGTTCTATTCTGTAATGTTAATAGAAATCATACAGAATAAAAAGGTTGCATTTTAATGCGTGCAACAGCCTGTCACTAGCAGTCCCTTATGAAAATGAACCATGGTTTTACTAAAGTAGTCCCTTATGAAAATTAACCATGGTTTTACTAAAGTGACCGTAGTTCAACTGTAGTATTTATAGATTTGAATCATGTGTAAACAAAAAACATATTTGAACCATGTCTAAACAAAAATATAACCTAATAAGTTACAATTAAGGCGTATTGAATGTTAAAAAGCGTTTTAAACAAAGTTAAGTGCTTATCATTACCCATTTTACTCTTAGTAATTTAATAATTTAATACATTTCATAATTTAAAAGTTTAAGTTCAGAAGTATCGAATCGGTATCGACGATACTGCCTTGAAAAATATCGGTATCGTATCGAAAACAAAATAAGAGGTATCGCCCATCCCTACCTGGTACCTGATACTTTTTTCAGTACCACCTCGGTTGAGGTTCCAAGCGAACCGTACCATTACCAAAACGTGACGTGTAAACTGCTGATCACAGATTGGCCGGAGAGAATCGTCACTACCTGCGTCATTGCACTTGCAACACGAGACATAACAGACATAACATAACAGTGCAGATTTAAATCAGCACAGCCAGCGAAGGATTGAACGCAACTGTTTTGAACAAACGCACCTTTTTTAACAACCAAAAAATGGCTGTTTCCTTGTATGTTGAGGAAGTACAGACGTTCCTCTCGTTGAGAGGAGCGGATTCAGCGAGCTTGATGGGGCGACACGGAATGAAATAGTTTTTCAGGAGTCGCGGCAGTAGAGGCGGCGCAACTATAGCGACATGTGAGTATTCCCGCCCACTCTAAAGCGGTACTTAACTGCAGTGGAAATGCAAACCGAACCGAGCCGAGTCATACCACGCAGTGGAAAAGCGCCATATGTAAGCTGAAAGGATGTGAAACACATATTGCCAAATCACTAGCTGTTCCAAAACATAGTGAGCTACATAGACATCATTTTAGACAACAGGCTTCTGTTGATGTGAAGGCTGTTCCGAGAACAAGATAGTTTCACAAAGAAGGCACTCCCAGAATGCATTGCAACAAGCTCAAAGAAAATTCAATCAAAATGGCAGACCAAAAGCCTACAGTGGGATATTTCTATTAGATATTGCCTATTTCCAAGCATAAAGTTTCTGGACGTCCAATGCTCAGATGATGATATGGAAACCAAATCCACAACTGAACCAAAAAAAAAAAATACTGGGTTTTATTCCATTATTGATGACTGATTTAAATGAACATTGAACTGATTTAAGCTGAATAGCAAAACCATTGTTTGATCTGAAATAGTTTCATAATGAATTAACTTCACGCAGATATTGAACTGAATCAACACTAAACTGACTTGAGCTGAATAATGACACTATTGTCTTTTTAGAGCTGCTTTACAGCTGAATTTGTCTCATATTTAATGTAATTTCTATCAATTATGTTATTTTCCAGTAACGCTGCTTTGAAACAATTTGCAGTGTATACAGTTCTATATAAATAAAGGTGACTTGACCTGGGTTTTAAACACCTATTCCTATCCCAATAAACTGGTTTTATTATCATAAAACGTAGGAAGTTTGACTCATCTCCAATGCTTTACATTGTTTACATTTACTTGTAAAAGATGACACCATCTTAGTGTATCATCATTCATCTGCACTTACTATTTGGTACCCAAAACTTACTATTTTAATATATATATATATATATATATATATATATATATATGTACCCCCATTTTATTATTATCTAACCATCATGCCAGTGTCATTTGAGAGTTGAGTGTCCCATGCACTGTATGTTAGCAGATAGGATGTTTCCTTAGAAGGCAGCGCCCTATGTAGACAGCACACTGGGGTTTGGAACATTTGGGGCTATTATCGGCCCTCATGCATGTCCCTGCAACAGAGTTTCCTTGATTTAGCCTCCATCCATTTGAAGGATCCATTAAAGGGAAGACCTGAAACTGAAGTGTTTTGGATGCACACACACTGCTGTTGTGAAGAATGGCACTTAGAGACAAGGTCTGGGATGAGAATGGAGGAGACTGGAGTGGCCCTCTTACCCTGGGAGGGAGGGCTGAGGTTTTTTTGGAGGGGGGATGTCTCTCAGCGGCCATGACATAAGAGCCACCACCATTTCTGTGGATCAAACAAGAGCATCAGCAGCAAAGCAGCTCATAAGAGGTGTGCCACCAAAAAAAAAAAAAGAGAAAAAAAATCCCATGAACACCCAGTGCTACACCACTGCCACGGATAGGAACCTCTGGAGGTCGAAGTGTCAGATCGTTGAGCGATCCTGAGGAAAGCAAGGCCACGTCACCCTGCAACACTTTCTATCAAATGCACAAGCACAGTGAGTAGCATTTTTACCACAATCACCACTCAGTTACATAACAAAGACAAGATTATACTCACCTCCTGTGGATAAGGAATATAACCGGCATATGCGAGCACAAAAGTGCAGAACTTGTTGAAATCTTCCACTGTCCGTTTCCGCTTAAATGTTGAACTGTAGCCCTGCAATAAAAAAATAGCGTCAATACTGACATAAATCTTTTAAAGTGACTATTTTTATCTATTTAGTGCCATGAGTTTAAAAGGTTAAATCAGCATTTCATTCTTGTGAAAATGATTAAAGCCACTTTTAACATTTGATTATGACCAAACTGCAGTGCCATATGTTGTTAAGCCAATCAGAAATGAAGCAATGTGTGCCTCATTAAATTATTATTGAACCTCATGTTTAAATCAAGGGTAAAGTATGAAAGTGTAAACCATGGAACAAAATGAATCAGAATTACATTACATTCTGCAAAACTTATGTCACCAAATGGATTAAAAACAAACAAACAAGCAAACAGTGACTGCTTTCAAACAGGTAGTCCCACCCCTAGCACATGCCATTGGTTGAGTCACTGTTGTTGTTCTGGGTTGGTCACAACGCTCAAACAAACACAGTAATGGTTTGAGAGCATTGCAGAGTTTAAGTGTTTATAGGAGAATCAACATAGAACAGTTTACTTATTGTCTCTGCATATAGAGTTTAACAGTTGGGTTTCAAAAGTTAAAATCCCATTCATTTTCCCCATAGGGGAACTGATTTTCAACAATAACTTTAAACCTTTAAAGACAGCCATACTGTGTTACAAGACTGTTAATCAATGGTATGTGTTTATATTGAAGCCATCAGGCTGCATTACTTCAACTTAATTGTTAAAGAATCGTGTTTAAAGGGGTCATATGATGCGATTTAAATTTTTCCTTTCTCTTTGGAGTGTTACAAGCTCTTGGTGCATAAAGAAGATCTGTAAAGTTGCAAAGACTAAAGTCTCAAATCCAAAGAGATATTCTTTATAAAAGTTAAGAGTCAACCACACCTACCTAAAACGGCTCGTTCTAACACGCCCCCACATATCTACGTCGCTATGTGGGAAGATTTGCATAATGCAGCCCAAATGTTCACGCAAAGAAAGAAGGCGTAACTTTTATTCTCACTGTAGTATTATTGACGCTGCAGCCATGTCGTGAAGACGCTGTGTGCTTCGTTGTGAAAGCGAAACTACTTTGTTTGGTCTTCCAAAAGAGGACGATATCCGCTTCGTCATGCCTGGAGCTGATCTGTGCTGGTCGCTGAGGGAATACATCAACGTCACGCTGTGGATCGCCGGATCGGCTTTCAC
>NW_015548226.1:866826-868082 GCF_001515605.1 Sinocyclocheilus anshuiensis | reverse complement strand
AAAATATTAAAAAAAAAAAAAAAAAAAAACCACCAATCACAGAATAGAAACAAACAAATAATGCCGAAAGAATTATATTCTATATACAAAATGATTCTTTAAATCAACAGTTTTATATTTCTCCATAGTTTTTCCATTCGTTTGGCTCGATTTGTTTATATTTTTCCATTTGTGTATGTGTGTGAGAAAATATATATATTTTATATATGTACATATTTTAAAATATGCACTTATAAATCTCTAACCTCTGCTTTACTTTGCAAACCGGAGTGGAGGAGTAAAGCAATGTCCGCACATGCGCTGTCGCACACTGGCTCTGTTCACTGGAGAAGGGTGTTCCTGCACAACCGGAGGCTGCAGTTTCAGGACCACAGTTCTAGGACCCTATTCTTTTGTAACAGCGCCACCTACCGAATTGGATAATATAGCGGAGGCTGCAGTTTCAGGACCGCATTTCTAGGACCCTCGTGGTTTAATTTGTAGTAATGTTTGTACATGTTGTTAAAGATATTGAATCTCAGGAACATTTTTTTTTATTTCAATTGTGATTTTTGATTTTAAACAACTGAAAAAGTGGAGTACCTTAAGTCTTAGTTTCTTGAAATATACTGTATATTGATTAGCCCCCCTTAAGTTTAACTAGCTCATTGTCAGGTATAATAAAGATGGAATCAAATGAAATCAGCATCTGCAGTCACTAAATCAGAGCCAGATATTTCAAAGTTTGTAGAGAGGCAAGACACAAGACTCAAGAATGATTCAAGAATGCATATTTATATACTGTATATACTCATTTTTGCAATAACACATAATACAACATCATAAAAAAGCCCCCCTTTTCCATCGTATCATCTCATAAATAATCATAACATTTATAATACATTATAATACGCATTTGTGGTTATAACTTTTAAGAGTATGACAAGATATTACGTATAACACACAATGAATACCATAATAAATCCACTTAATTTATAATGGATTATCTTGACATTGTTTATTTAAGATCTGGACAGTATTTTACTACATCTTGTGAGTGGTTAGGAGTGGTTGAGTGTTCTTTTGAATGTTTCCTGTGAGGTTAATATCAATTTAGCTGTGAGCTAGTTTAAGATCAGTTGTAATACTTTCAAATGAAAAAATGCAACGTGTTTTTTTTTTTATTAGATTACATTTTATTTTGATGGTCCCCTTTAGTCTATTGACTATAAGCAACTTTGCAACTACATGTCAACTAACTCTCATTAGAGTATTAG
>NW_015548226.1:861306-866013 GCF_001515605.1 Sinocyclocheilus anshuiensis | reverse complement strand
TTGTCAACTAACTCTCATTAGAGTATTAGTAGGCTTAGTTAAGGTTAGGGTTGGTAGAATAAGTTGATGTACTTGCAAAGTTGCTTATAGTGAGTAGAATATCTGTTGGGGAACCATCAAATAAGTGTTAGCAGATATTTAGCAGACAGTCTACTAATACTCTAATGACTGCTAGTTGACGTAGTCACAGAGTTACTTATCAACAATTGTCTACAGGCTACCATCAACCCTGAAACTGCAGCCTCCGGTTGTGCAGGAACATACTATTGGGGGGTCCACTGTGCAAATATTCCCGTCATTCAATTACACGATCGACACCAATGTAAATTCGCCTGATATACTACAACGCCGTTTGCTTCGACAAAACTACATGTTTGATGTAAACACGTTTTAAATAACGTGACCGAATGTTAAAAGGCTTGTTTTAGCAACTCGATGCACACTGACTCAACACTAACAGCCCAAAAGAACGAAAACGAGCTTAACAAGATAAAGCCCTTATGAAAATTGTGAAAACTATGAGGGAAAGCGGAAAAAAGACTTCAAATTCAAATTAATTCAACCAAGCTAAACCGCAACTAATGAATGAATGAAATGGGATCGCCCAAAAACAATGACACTATCCCTTCCTTTGATGAATTTACTTATTTTAAGAGGTCAAACTAGTAAATAAATAAGTAAAATCACTGAAATAAGATATGTATTTTTTATATTTTCGATTTGATGATCACACGTTGCGTACTGTGTTTAACAAGAAAAGCCTATTTTGAGCTGTAACGTTACGTGCATTGAGAATTAATCGGAAAATATGTTCACGCAGAAACACTGAAAATACACAACAATCTAAAATAACAATAAAAACGGTCATAACTGGGTACAAAAATTACAAAATCAAAATATTTTTACCTGTGTGTCAAATGGACAAGTCGTCGAGCTGTTGTCCATTTCTATAGCGGAAAAAAAAATCTGTTTTAGTTCACGACCACAGTATATAAGATACCACATTCGACTCACATAATGACAGATATAACATAAAACACGTTACAATAACATACAAATTACAATTAAATCGAGTTACAGTTTCCTGTTTTGATGCATACTGTACATTATGCTAGTTATGATACCATCTGACTAAACCAAACAATTATTCAAAAACATTAGAACAGCTGTTCAGTTCAATCAATCATTAGAACCTTGTCAGACAAATTAAAGTTTTAAAAAGGGATTTATGAGATCATATAATACACAGAGTCACGTCATGTATATCCACACCTAAACAAACTGCAAAAACACATATAACTCTTCTAAATACTTTTTATTATTATCTTCACATACGTGATGTAACTTCATTAAAAGGTTTATTATGTTTCCGGATCATTTTATTACAGAAACTATTATTTTTTTTAGCTTTTTGATAGGCAGTCCTCGACTTGTTAGCCTGCTAGCAACTACAGACCTGATCTATTATGTTTAATAACACTATATCATTCATAACACATCAATTATGATCAATATCCGCGACTACACAACTAAATCCTCAACTAGATCGAACTGTAATATCTTTAAACAAAACTTTATCCACTTTTTTCCTCCCCTGCAGGAACTTGCTAATTGGCTAGCCGTCACGCTAACATTGTTATGACTGATGTTTGTGTCTATAGTGTTTTATTCACGTTTACCTGCTGCTGAAACACAGATAGTGGACCCACGCAACGGTAAAAAGGCAGATAATTATCCTGGATCGAAAAACAGGCGATGACAGTGGCAGGAGAGATGGAAAACAGTGATGATATATGTCCGAATGTGATGAAGATGTGACCCAGACAGACAGATCTGCTCATCTGCCAAAATAAAAGTCCTCATTGCATTCATAAGGATTACACATCTATTGGTCAGTTTACAGGCCAGAAATATAATACACACGTAAAATGTGTATTATACACTTCGAATGGAATTAGATAAAAAAAAATCAAACCATGTGACATTTATTTTAAATAAATAAACCACAAATACAAAGAAACAAAACAAAGATAAGAACAAACATCACTTGATAGAGTGTATAAATCTTTTTATTATTAAATCTCTTAAATTACTAAAAGTAGAGGTAAAACAAAAATGGAAAGGAATGTTTGCAAGCAGGTGCACATACCACAATTACATGCAAATCAAATTACTTATGAAAGTAATAAATAATAATAAATAAGTGCACCCATTTGAGCAAATACAGAAAAAAATGTATCCCTAATACAATTCATTGAAAGATTGCAAAATAAATTTTACTAAACAGAGAAATATATGTCATAAATATCTGCAAAATTAATGCATTTATAAATTTTGTTTAAACGAAGGGTTGCAAAAATTAGCACACACTTGATTAAAGGCAAGGTAGGTGATTTGGTTCAAAAACATTTTTGTTATTCTGGTTGAAAGTCTCTTCACATCCCAATAGCAATCACTAAGTTAAGCGGTCTAAATGTATTAATATGTATTTATAGGTATATAAGGTCTGTAGAAGGCGTAGGACCATAAAATGTTCGTCCAATCATATCCCCTGGTCTGAGGACTATGATAGGCTGTCCTACCTGCCTGTCAACAGATGTATTTGTGCTCCATTACCCTATTGCAGACCAAGTGAGAATGGAAGGCATTATTATTATAATAGTATACATTCAACCCTCCACCAACTCCGTCTCTCATCGGTTAGCCTCTGCTCTGCCTGTGCACGTTCATGTGTTTTGGAGGAGGCGTGGCTCTGGAGAGTGATTTGCAGGGAGGGTGGAAACTTATGCTTTCAAAGCTAGCTTGCTATTGCTAGCCTCTCCGAAATCACCTACCCTACCTTTAAATTCAACAAATGTGTAACAATAATGTTTTGATATTTTAAACATGAAATGTTGAATACTGATATTTGAAATTATTAAAAAAATGAAAAGATACTTTAAATGTGAAATTAATACCGCCAGTAGATGGCAGCAAGTAACTGTTAAGTGAATCATTGAAAAACAGCAAACACAGCCAATATGGTGTCTAAAACGTAAGTCTCTTGATATTAACTTATTGTTTATTGAACTGTTGTATAAAATCAAGATCACATTTAACCATTCTGATTTTTTAAGAAAAAACGGCACTCTTCCTGTGATACTGATTAACTATATGAATTGATAAAAAATATTTTCTGCCCCTTATCTTGAATTATGTGATAATTCTTAATGCATATTAATAGACGAACAACCAACAAACAATGGAAATCTTATTTATTCAGATTTCAGATTATGTGTAAATATTAATTTCGAAAAATTGACATTTAAATTGACAATTAAGACTGGTTTTGTGGTCCAGAGTCACAAATAGTCATTTTGTTGAAAAATGCCTAACAATGCAGGAAATTAGGTGTGTAAATGTATGCACAACTCCTTAATACGTGAATTTCTATGTTACTTTTGCTATATGATATTTTCACACACGTACACAATCCCATCAACCTGCAGGGTGGGGCTTTTAATATTATGTCCTATATATACATATATATATTTTTTTTATTTATTTTTTTTTTTGCAGCGTCGAGCAATGTAACCAATACATTGACATATCTGTTGATTTCATGAACGTTGGCGCTTTGTTCAGTGCTGAGTTCCGCACCAGTTGCCAGTATTACCTTGTTACAATAAAGTGTAGACACTATGTAAATAAGAGGTTCATTGTGCAGTGTAGAGCTTTATTGATTTCACGGAACTTTGTGAGATCACGAAGAACTTGAGTGACAGTGTTTTAGTGATTATAAAGGGAGCACGCTTTGCGCACTTTCTTGGCTATAATCTCCTCAGAATTGCCACTTGCCATTGTTCCGCTTATACTAAATGAGGTAATAGTGTAAACAGTAATCAAGAAATTTGGAGAAAACGAACATTTAATTGTGTATTTTGATGATCAAAGATGAGTTTTAAGTATAAAATTAGTGACTTCATATTTCATAAATTTACATAGATCAACACTTTTGACATGGTTTGCATAAAATCGCGCGCGCGCGCGCACACACACACACACACACACACATATATACATACATATATATGCTGTGCATAACTGTCAGCGGTGAATACAACTGCTGATGCAGGAAGACTCATGCGCCTCATTCTGCCAACCAGAGAAAGTCTGCAGATATCAGATTACAGGAAGCTCCCTCCCTCCACCAAACAAACACTCTTGACTGACTCAGAGACAGACTCGGAGCTTCTCCTCTCACTGTAAGTACTAGACAATTTATATAATGTGTTTTTTATGTGTGTTCTGTGATGCATTTACTTTATCTGTGCGCAAAGAGCTCATCCTTACGCTAAACAGCTGTACAGCAAGAAACATGAGTCAGCTCACTGCAAAGGGCTAAGCTAGAGCTACAGGGCAAGTCAGTCCAGAATGAAATAAACCACATAACAGCATTTTTGTACTATATGACTTATAATTCATGTTAATACGTCTGGGGAACTATGTCAGCTTTAGCATTGCATTGATAATGGGCTTTAATTTATGCATACTTTCACAATGGTTTCCTGGTGATGAACATCCTGAAAGGAGTAAACGCTCGAGTTCTGCTGCAGGATCCAGGAAAAGGAATCGATCTCAGCAGTGTTGCCAATTTGGGGATTTTGTCGCCAAATTTAGCTACTTTCTCATTGTAGCTGCTACTTTTTTTTTTTTTTGCGACAAGGA
>NW_015548226.1:858443-861245 GCF_001515605.1 Sinocyclocheilus anshuiensis | reverse complement strand
TAGCTATATTTAAATAAAACTAGCGATTTTTTGGAGATTTTTTATTTTTTACTTGGCCACACCCTGCCGTAGGCCACGAGGCTTAATTCAGCTTCTTATTCGCAGTTTATTGACGCTAGCCGTTCCACCTTAAAAACGCGACGCTTCCGCATTTATTAACTTCTTATTCACGCTCTATTTAGGGACCGTCTCTATTTGTGCTCTTTTTCAGAAACGAACAATAAACCATTTTAAAATTTTCCAGTGCACTTGGCTGTAACCACGCACATTTCAGACATTTTTACTGTAGCATTTTTAAGATATGGACCCATAGGTTTGGCAGATATGACAATACAGAAACAGGAGAACATTGCATTACTGGCCCAGTTGGAGGCGCTATATCTCAGTTGCCTTTGAGGGTGCGTTAGAATTTCCACTGAAGCCTTATTCCCAGGGTCCTTGACTGTTACCAAGCACATTTTCAGACATTTTTACTGTAGCATTTTGAAGTTATGAACCCATAAGTTTGGCAGATATGACCATACAATAACAGGAGAAACTGCATTATTGTCCCAATTGGAGGCGCTATATCTCAGTTGCCTTTAAGGGTGCGTTAAAATTTCCACTGAAACCTAATTCCCAGTGTCCTTGACTGGAAACATGCACGATTTCAGACATTTTTACTGTAGCATTTTGAAGTTATGAACCCATAAGTTTGGCAGATATCACAATACAATAACAGGAGAAATTGCATTATTGGCCTAATTGGTGGCGCTATATCTCAGCTTCCTTTGAGGGTGCGTTAAAAGTTCCATTGTGGTCATATTCCCAGTGCACTTGACCGTAACCACGCACACTTTCAGACATTCTTACTGTAGCGTTTCTAAGTTATTGACCCACAAACTTGCTTGATATGACAATACAGTAACTGGAGAACATTGCATTATTGGCCCAATTGGAGGAACTATATCTCAGCTGCGTTTGAGGGTGTGTTAAAATTTCCACTGAAACCTTATTCCCAGGGTCCTTGACTGTTACCAAGCACATTTTCAGACATTTTTACTATAGCATTTTTAAGATATGGTCCCATAAGTTTGGCAAATATGACAAAACAGTAACAGGAGAACATTGCATTACTGGCCCAGTTGGAGGCGCTATATCTAAGTTGCCTTTAAGGGTGCGTTAAAATTTCCACTGAAACCTAATTCCCAGTGTCCTTGACTGGTACCATGCCCGATTTCAAACATTTTTACGGTAGCATTTTTAAGATATGGACCCATGAATTTGGCAGATATGACTATACAATAAGAGAACATTGCATTACTGGCCCAGTTAAAGGCACTATATCTCAGTTGCCTTTGAGGGTGCCTTAAAAGTTCCACTGGGGCCTTATTCCCAAGGTTCTTGCCCGTTACCATGCACATTTCCGGACATTTTTACTGTAGCATTTTGAAGTTATGGACCCATACATTTGGCAGATATGACAATACAGTAACAGGAGAACATTGCATTACAGGCCCAATTGGTGGCGCTATATCTCAGCTTCCTTTGAGGGTGCGTTAAAAGTTCCAATGGGGCCTTATTTCCAGGACCCTTGACTGTGACCATGCACATTTTCTGATATTTTTACTGTAGCATTTTGAAGTTACGGACCCATACATTTGGCAGATATGACAATACAATAACAGGAGAAACTGCATTATTGGCCCAATTGGTGGCACTATATCTCAGCTTCCTTTGAGGTTGCGTCAAAATTTCTACTGTGGTCTTATTTCCAAGGCACCTGACTGTCACCATGCAAATTTGCAGATATTTTTACTGTAGCATTTTGAAGTTATGGACCCATACATTTGGCAGATATGACAATACAATAACAGGAGAAACTGCATTATTGGCCCAATTGGTGGCACTATATCTCAGCTTCCTTTGAGGGTGCGTTAAAAGTTCCACTGACGTCATATTCCCAAGGCATTTGACTGTCACCATGCAAATTTGCAGACATTTTTACTGTAGCATTTTGAAGTTATGGACCCATAAATTAGGCTTATATGACAATACAATAAGAGAAATTGCATTATTGGCCAAATTGGTGGAGCTATATCTTAACTTCCTTTGAGGGTGCGTTAAAAGTTCCACTGTGGTCTTATTACCAAGGCACTTGACTGTAACCATGCACATTGTCAGACATTTGTACTGTAGCATGTTTAAGTTATGGATCCAGGTATTTGGCAGATATGACAATAACAGGAGAAATTGCATCGTCCCATTTGCTCTCCAGTTACTGTATTGTCATTTCTGCCAAACTTATGGGTCCATATCTCCAAAATACTATAGTAAAAATGTCTGCAAATTTGCATGGTAACAGTCAAGTGCCTTGGGAATAAGACCACAGTAGAAATTTTAACGCACCTTTAAAAGAAGCTGAGATATAGCGCCACCATTTGGGGCAATAATGCAATGTTCACCAGTTACTGTATTGTCATATCAGCCAAGTTGATGGGTCCATAACTTACCCTCAAAGGAAGCTGAGATATAGCGCCACCAATTGGGCCAATAATGCAATTTCTCCTGTTATTGTATTGTCATATCAGCCTAATTTATGGGTCCATAACTTCAAAATGCTAAAGTAAAAATGTCTGAAAATGTGCGTGGTTACAGTCAAGTGCACTGGGAATATGACCTTAGTGGAACTTTTAATGCACCCTCAAAGGAAGCTGAGATATAGCGCCACCTATTGGGCCAATAATGCAATTTCTCCTCTTATTGTATGATATTTCGGTATCGGCGAATATGCCGCCGATATGAAATTTTTTTTTTTACAGA
>NW_015548226.1:846086-857883 GCF_001515605.1 Sinocyclocheilus anshuiensis | reverse complement strand
AATATCGGCCGATATATCGGTATCGGCCTTTTTTTTACTCCCTAATATCGGTATCGGTATCGGCCCGGCTCTAATGAAAATGTCATCGTTTTGTATCTGGAGTCCTCTATTCACAGGTGCTGGGTCATATATGAAGTCTTCATAAGAGGCTAGATAAAAAAAAAAAAAATCATTACTGCACCCAAAGCATGACATGCACGTTTAATAATTAACGTATAATGTAATTAGATTTAATGTTGACAGCCCGTTTTCGCTCTTATCTCAGTGTTACCTGCCGTAGGCCCGTGACCTCTCACGTTTGCTCTCAATCATGCCAATGAGTCTGCGCAGTGAACACACCAGTACACCACGCCTGCCATGAAGCACACCACAATTTCATTATAAGCGTAGTTGCCAAGTCCGCGTATTATATACGACTTTGGGCTTCTCTTTTTGTAAAGTTGCGTGAAAAAATCCCAGGTCGTGGGTTTTTGGGCTTATTTTAACAATCACGTTTAAAAAGAAGGCGCGTGCCGTGACGCTGTAATCCAAGCGATGATAGAAGTAGACGTAGAGGAGTGGGATGACGGATGACTTTCTTTTAGCCTATTTTTTTTTATGTTTACAATGTTTTTGTATGTATTAATTATCACGGGCTGTGATAAAAAGCAAGTAGTCCTATACTAATACTAAGAGTAAGATTTTTGTAAAATAGCTTCTGTTTTTGCTTTTCAGATAAAAGAGTGGTTTCAGTTTAATATGTCGCAGGCTCATTTATTGGTAATAAATAATTGATAGTAAATAATATTGATGATAATAAATCATTAAAAAAAAATTGGGCTTGTTTTGGGCTTGTTTTTGAAGCAGCGGTTGCTTATTTGTCTTGCGAGAGTTGGCAACAGTGATTATAAGTATCTATCAAGATGGCGGAGAAAAAATTAACATCTTGTTTTAACCACGGACACAAAAGTTATACCAAAATTCATGCACAGTATCTGTTGTATTTGAGCAGGACAGGGATGCACTTTGGTGACACATAAAACAAATTCCCAACATTATGTGTCTTTCCATCACTTCCATCATGTTTGATGTGCTTGCCGATCACAAGCATTTCCTAATTTCACTTTTTTTTTTGTTATACTTAATCTTTTGTTATATTTTTTATACTGTCATCACTTTCCTTTACCTTTACCAAATTTACCTGTATTTACTTTGTTTTCATATTTGGTTGCTTTTTGTGAAAAATTTAGACTTTTGAGGGTGGTTCTAGAGATTTTCTGAGGGAGGGGTTTGGCAACACTGGATCTCAGCAACTCTGGATCTCAGGCATATGAATGATAAAAAGGACTGCTGGTACAAAGTCACGGCAACGAACAGTTTAAGATATTAGTTGAAAGGGTCACTGTTTACACTATTTTATCTGGTGTGTTTCTCTCTGAATAATCACAGGAAAAGCAGACATCTCTCAGATTCAATAAAATGCATGGAAACCTCTTAAAAAATCCTAATGGATATGGTAAGTCGACATTTACACTACCATTCAAAAGGTCAGAGATGTGTTTAAAAAAAAAAGAAATTCATATTTGATAAGCAAAGATGCATAAAAGTACTCAAAAGTGACATTAAAGTCATTTATAATGTTAATAATGTTTATTTATGTTTACTCAAGGTTTACTGAAACCTTGAGTAATGATGCTGAAAATTCAGCTTTGCATCACAGGAATAAATTACCTTTCACAATAGAAAACAGTTATTTTGAATTGTAATAAAATGTCACTGTTTTTGCTGTATTTTTGATCAAATAAATACAGCCTTGGTGAACATAAGAGACACAAACATTTAAAAATCTAACCAACCACAAACTTTTGAACAACAGTGTACTTTTTTTTCCAGCCTCATGATTTTAGGTTTTAGATTTAGGGAAAAGAACTAATCTAGCTCTCTAAGCCCTAACCTAATTTTCTAATGTGGAACTGTGTACTGCAAACATTATTGGTTCTGTAACAAACTGCTCATGCTTTTATATTATAAGTCTCTTTAGATAATAAGCATCTGCTAAATGCATTTTTGAAAGTAAAATAATTCCATAGTTAATCAATATGTAAAGTCAACTGCATTCATAACACAAAATAATACAAAAAATGCTATTTAGATGAAGTAATAGTTAAAGATTAACTAATTTGCCATCACTTCAGCTCTCCTTTTGTTAAATAAAACGATCAGAGCAGTAAAATGCACTTCAACCACATTAATATCTGAAAAACTTGTATCTTCACCAGAGGATCTGGAACATTGGGAGCTGACAGAGAATGGAGGCGATCAGTGGCGGACAGAGGACATGCTGGGGGACTGTGGACACACTTTCAATGACGAATCATTCACTAAATACTTCTGCACCTCTTTCGAGTAAGGGAATGAATAGTAGCCCGAACAGATGAGGTTGGGGAAAATAAGGCTGTTTTTTCTTTGAAAGAACTTGGTGAAAAAGGATCCTTGTCTCTGTCTTTCACACTCCCTGCTTGTGTTTCAACATGTCTTCATTCATCATTTGTATATCTGTGTGTTTCAGTGTCTATTTCTGCTCTGTTCCAGGCCGTGCATAAAAAGACAAGTGATTGACCTGCTGGCAGAGGGTTACGACCCTGAAAATTTAGATATTGCACAGCCAGCGGTCAATGTGGAGGACTGGTAAGCCTTGATGATATGGACTTAATGGCACAAGTTTTGTTTTGTCTTGTTGTCCAATCAGTCATTTCTTTTGAATGTAGGTTCTGTAGCCGAACAGACTGTGGGTGTATTTATAAGCTCACTGTGTCTCTGTTTGATGAAAACCTAGAGGTCATAGAAGAATTTAAGCCAGATGAAGTGACCCTTGACCCCGACTGTGACGACTGCTCTTGGAAACAGGTATGAGTGCAGAATCCAGTCCAGTTTTGCATAACACACCCACTTAACCTTTAACCCCAAACAGCCTATTGTATCATATTTGCAAGGTACCTAAATGATCAAAAGTAAGTAGTAAGTAAATGTCCTTTTAGTATAATTGTAAAAACGTCCAACTTCAGGTCTTGATTCACATCTTTTTGCTTCGAAAACTTTTTAAAAAGTAAACGAACTATTTAAATATCATCTTAATAAGACATATTTGGAGGTATAGAGTGACAACTGATATTTATATGCATTTTATGTAAGTAATTACTATACTGTTACAGTATACATTACAAGCTATCAGAATTTCTTCTTACTTCATGACTATATAAATATCAGCATCTGCACGAAATTGCATATTTTTGCTTAGTTTGGGCCACTGAATTTGGGTATCAAATATGATATGATGACTCAAAAAAACACAAGCAATCTGCCTGCCTGCCCGCCCGTAAGGAGGAAAAAACATGTTAATGCAGAGTATAAGAAGAACACTAGACAAGTATGGCCTTCATGTTGTCACTCTTGACCAACAAGAACATAAAAGGTGGATTTGAACTTGCAAAAATTCATTTAGCATAGACCTGTGGAGTTCTGGAAGAATGTTTTATGGAGTGATGTGACCAAACTGGAACTTTTTGGATCCATGGATCAGCAGTATGTTTGGTATAAAAAAAGGCAAAGCTTACAAGCAGTAGAACACAATCTCCATGGCCAAACATGGAGGTGGACAAGTCTTGTTATGGGGTGCTTTGCTGTTGGAGGACATGGAAATCTTAACTGTATGAAGGATCAGGCCATTTTGGCAAGAACTGTGATGCCTTCAGTGCAGAGACTAAAGCTTGATTTGACTTTCCTGCAGGACAACAATCCAAAGTATACATCCAAATCTACTTATGCTTGTTTGAAGGATCGATAGTAGACTGTTCTTGAGTGGCCTGTTCGGTCTAAGGATTTATATCTCATTAAAAATATTTGGTGTAATTTGAAAAAAGCAGCGGTAATGTGAAAAACAAAGATTATCAGTGATCTGGAAGCTTTTTCAAGCAAAGAATGGGCCACGATTGCAGTAGACAGGTGACAGAAGCTTCAAAGCACTCACAGAGTTTATTGGAGATTATAAAGAACAAAACATTGTGCACCAAATTGGACTTTTGGGGGTTTAATAATTTTGTACATGAATGTTTAGAGCCAATTAGATTTTATTTTTTCATTATTCATCAACTTTACTTTCTCAGAATTACTCAAGTGTGCATTGATAAAAAATTTCTAATAGTTTACTGATGCCTTTGTTGAATTGTTTTCATAAAATGTTCTCGACAGCAAAATGCCTTGCAGATCAAGGGTGATGAATAATTTTTATTGCAACACTGTGTGTGTGTGTGTGTGTGTGTGTGTGTCAGGTTTTACAGGTGAAGAACTAAATAGGGAAATAAAAAAACTAGTGCTGTCAAACGATTAATCGCATCCAAAATAAAAGTTTTTGTTTACATAATATGTGTGTACTGTGTATATTTATTATGTATATATAAATACACGCACATACAGTATATATTTTTGAAACTGTTTACATGTGTTTACATGTCTATATTTATATTCATATAATTTATACTATATATAAATATATAAACATAACATATTTTTTTCTGAAATCTATACATGCATGTGTGTGTATTTATATATACATAATAAATATTCACCGTACACACACATATATTATGTAAACCAAAACTTTTATTTTGGATGCGATTAATCGCGATTAATCGTTTGACAGCACAAAAAAAAAAATTAGATGCAAACTGCTATCTCAGTTTTGTTCATGCAAACTTGTACTTCTGTTATAGGTGAGCCACACATTCACAGATTATGGTCCGGGCCTTCGCTTCATCTCTTTTGAACATGGCGGTCAAGACACCAAGTATTGGCAGGGCTGGTTTGGAGTGAGAGTGACTGGAAGCTCTGTTACAATAGATCTCTAAACACCAATTAGACAAAATAATGATTGATTGAAAAAGACCAGATGTATTTTCTCGCAGCTTGCTTTTAGTTTTGCACATACTGCACTAGGTGTAATAGTACAAATAGTATAAATGTACATGTAATGCTAGGCCTTAAAAAAAAGCATCTGATCAGATTAGAATTCATTTGTTTTTTTTTTTAGAGGTTCCTATTTCTGTTCAACCACTAACTACCTCTATATGCCCCTGCAAGCTATGCATTAAGTTAGCTTACACTAACAATGCACTTCTAATGAAGTTTCTATATGCAATAGATCTTCAATTAGCATAATCTCCTAATGTGTTATGCAATACAAATAGGTCTGTATCATGCACACTTAAAAATAAAAGGAGTGACAAAACCTGATCTGTTTTAGACCTTCCTTCATCAAACGATATATTGCATTTATAGTTTTGCACTGAAACATGTGCGCTTCTAGGACTTGGCCGTTTTCATCTGACTGCAAGCGAACAAGTTCAGGTCAGATGAAGACTGTATTTGAACTACCATTCAGAAGTTTAGGGTTGGGGAGAGTTTTTAATGTTTTTGAAAGAAATCTCTTACGCTCACCAAGGCTGCATTTATTTAATAAAAAAATGCAGTAAAAGTGTAATATTTTGAAGTATTATTACAATTTATTATTACAACTTATGTGGTTTAAAATGTAATTTATTCCTGTGATGTAAAGCTGAATTTTCAGCATCATTACTCCAGTCTTCAGTGTCACATGATCCTTCAGAAATCATTCTAATATTCTGATTTGCTGCTCAACAAACATTTCTTATTATTATCAATGTTGAAAACAGTTGTGCTGCTTAATATTTTTTTGTGGAAACTGATGCATTTTGTTTTTTAGAATTCATTGATCCTTATATTAGCATATACTGACTGTGGGATGCAGGAAAATAAGGCTCAGAGAAGGAATTCGTTTTATATTTGTTTTCAACATTTAATAACCAAATTTGAATTAAAAACTAATCTGTTAAAAACCACTTGTGGTCAAAAGAACAATAACTATCATGTATGTCACATGTCACAAAATAAATTAATCATAAACCAAAAGAGTGACAATTGTATCTTAATTTTCTTCAATCAACAGGTCAAATTGTCTAAAATAGCTTTGTGCAATCATACATAATGTAATACTTGTTCAGGACAATAATGTCACATAAAACATCACAATTAACAATGACAGTGAAAATAAAACTGAACAGACCTATAGTGAGTGAATGTCTTTTCACAGGGAGATTCTCTGATAAATATAATGGGTTATGATATTTTTGGTTTTGTACATACTGACCAACTTTTGCGATGTGATTATACACTCAGATTCAAGTAGCGTGTGTGTGCATCAGTCTCCAGCGAATACATTTTGGTTTAAACGTCAAGGGCTGAAAGGGATGATTATCAAATGGTGTACAATAATACAAAAAAAATGAGTAACATCATGACATAACCCTAACCTGTGTATGTTTGCCGTGACATGAGTTTTTCTCATTCGGCTTGTGATTGCTTCTGCTTGCAAAAGGCCTCAAACTGCTGCTGTTCAAGTTCAGTCATGACTTTGTTCAGGGCATAAATCTGTAACACACCAAAAACAGAACAAACAAACTGAGATGAATTGATCTGAATTGAAATGAAATGGAAATAAACAAAATTTGAAGATTTTTAACATTTAAAATAAAGAAATGACAGTGAACATTAAATATTTAAATCAAAAAATGCAAGTAAATGAGTAACTGATCATACTGATCGTGCAACTTTGTACAGAAAGCTACAATGATTTCTGAAGGATCATGTGACACTGAAGACTGGAGTAATGCTGAAAATTCAGCTTTGCATCACAGGAATAAATTACATTTTAAAGTAAATTCAAATCGTTCAAACAGTTATTTGAAATGGTAATAATATTTCACAATATTACTGTTTTTTGGATCAAATAAATGCAAAATGCAATGTGACCTCTGCTCTTTGTCTCTGCTTTAGCTCCTGCTGGGCTGATTTCTGTTTGGTTCTGTCTCCACGGGTCGGTGTTTGCTGCTTCTGTTTGTCTTTTCGACATGCTGGCTCCATTTTAGAAAAAGATGAGTCCATATGATAATTTCACTGAAATAAAAACAGGTTACTGAAGCCACACATTTCAAACAGCTAATAGTATAATGTACATCAGAGATTTTCAATCTTTTAGATGCCACATATACATTTAATGATGTACAAGAGACTCCCATCCTCAAATTTAAAAGCATTTATATAGTTTCTTGTATAAAGACACACTTTATACTGTGAAAAACTAATATTATAAATGTCAAAAAAATAAAATTAGTATAGAAATAGTATAGAAAAAGTCTACTCATTTTAGCACTGTACATGAACTATTTATTCACTCATATATATCTAAATTATGTTTATTTATTTATTTATATTATTTTAATCTTTTTAGTCTCTTTTTTTTAAATGTACACAGTTTTTATCATTTCCACGAACTAGCGTTCCGTGGGTTTTTGTAATTTTAAAACAGCTGGAATAGTTTATTAAATAACACCACATGTGAAAGGTTCCTTTTCGTTATTATTTCTGATTAATTTAGAACTAAGTGTAATTCACTTTTTTTCAGAATAGTAATCCATAGCTTTCTGTTTATTAGCATAGCACGTAAGTCCTTATCATCACACAACAAACTCAATCTCTAAAGACCATAAGAAATACAAACAAACGAAAGCAAAAAATAAAAAAGGCTACCTGGTCTTACCTTATGATTTCTAACGAAAACAATCAACAAAGATGAAGCTAGTACGTGGTTTAGCAGGATTGTGGTGTCACTGATAAATAAACCCGGATAGAGAAAGTCTTCTTTGCTAGAAGGTTCCTATTAACGTTGCGTTCAGATGAGATCGACGGGAACTAAAAGGTATTTAGTGAAACGTACAATTAATTTATTTTATTTCACTTTAAATTGTATCCTTTTTAGGTGTAATAACACTGAAAATGTATTAGTATTGTATAATCGCTTTTTTGTAGCTAAGGTTTGTGTTTATATTTCAAATATTCACTGGAAAATGTGTGACAACTAGCCCCGGTCTCTCTTATTAGTTATATGAAACAATGAAGCGTTGCAAAAAAATCCATAAAAACCCTTATAAAGTATAAACGAATATAACGTACGGTGTCATTAATTCCAGCATTTGTTGCTTGCAAAATTAAAGGCAAACACAAGAGGTCGCTCTTATACAGCTATTGAAGATTGAGACCGATTGATACTTTTGCTAACACTTGATTTATGGTAGTTCAGTACATTAATTTATCTTGTTTGTGTGCATTGCATTAAATTAACCATATGTTATTTTTTATTCTGTAACAACTGGACGGACTGAGTTACTTCAGTACCTAGAGACCAAATTTTTTCTAACATACCAGCCCCGAAAGTGCTAAATCATTCAGAACTAGTAATAAAAACATTTCACTCTAGTTTTACCTCCCTGCCACTTTGGAATTTAAATGTATTCCAGTGGTTCTATTAAATTACTTGCGTGAAACCCCCCAGAGCAGGCCTGTCACACATGCTGCGCTAGCAGTTATTGTTATCCTCACGTATCAGATGACAAAAACACTCATATGTCACCAGAAAGACAGAAAACTGTATGTAGAGGTGTCAGGTTGTCAGACTCCAATGGACCACCTAGGAAAAAACTGCTAAAAGCTCTCGGCGAAGGCCTACAGATCATCATTAATGTAAATATTGGTTAATCCGATACCTGGCAGAACCTGATGGGGCATAAAAATGTCAAAGAGACTATAAACTATCCCGTTTGGATCGTGTCGTTAGAGTAACAGAAGACTCGTATAATTGTAAAAATGCCCCAAAACAAGACATGTGTGTCATTGATGGGTTTACGTTAGTTTTGACCATATATGATGCTGTACTTTTACGAACCCTCACTTGACACTCATATAGCTGTCCTCAAGTTTATGCCCTTTGGCACCGCTGTGCCACATGAAATTTATCATGGCACATTCCGATGTGTTTTCCTGGATTCCTTCCCCAACACAGGAGAGCACTCGCTCTGTAATAACATCCAAGGAAGAACAACTGATCCTAAATGCAACAGACCCCCTCCGACAGATTTTCCACTCAGTCTTAACCCGACCTTTAGCGCCCTAGGAAAAGCTGGCATGCGCGAGGGAGTTCCCATGAGCCACTGCTGCGGAAAGCCAGCCTGAACAAACTGAATGCGGTGGGTCGAGAGGTGCCATGAACCTGTGACGGCAGATTGTTGTCAGATGCATAAGAGGAGCTTTGCCCACTGCTCTTGACCGTGTGTTCTTCCCTAATACCAGCACACCTCATTGACTGGAGCAGTAACTCAAAGTGATTTGTCTGTCATCGAGACATTCTTTCACTCCAGAGCACAGTTCATCAGACAGATGCATGATGGGATTACATCTACAGAGGTAATGAGTCAAGATAGCAGTGGAAAGCAGCTTGTACAGGCCTACATAAAGGGTATAATTTGAAACTGTTGTGATCTAAACACAGTAGGCCTACAGCTTTTGTACACTACAAAAGTTTGGGCTCATTTGATACTTGTTTTTATGTAAAGGCTTATTCTCAAATGCATAAAACGTACCAAATGTAATTAATTAATTAATGAATTTAAAAAAATGTAATTAAAAAAACACTTATTTTTACATTTTAATTTTAAACATTTGCTTTCTTCAAATATAATTTTTATTATATTTATAAATATTTGTTTATTTTTAATATTTCATGTGTGTGTGTTTACTGTATAATGTATGTATGTATATATATATATAGCAGCGATAAGCACTGTTATTCAACGAAATTGACGTTAGAGAGTGGGATAGTCTTACAGATCCGAAACAGGAGTGACGGTTTTTGTGGGCGGAGCCTATCTGGAGGCAGAAAATGACGGGTTTCAAGCGGCAGTCTATGGCGCCATGGAATAAAAGAATGAAAAAAAAGGTAAATATTTCAAAATTCTGACTTTATTCTCGCAATTCCGAGATTATATCTCACAATTCTAATAAGGAAAAACAACTCGTTATTCTCTCTTTTCCCCTCGGCTCTTCTGGCTTTTTTTCCCCTCAGATTTGACAAACTCACTATTTTTGAGTTAAGTCGAGTTATAAAGTCCGAATTAGGAGATATAAACTTGCATTTGCGAGAAAAAAATGTCAGAATTGTGAGATAAAGTAAATAAATGTTATGTAAAAATGTTAATAGTAAGGTTTAAATAATATTTCTAATAGTAAGGTTTAAATAATATTTCTAATAGTAAGGTTTAAATAATATTTCTAATAGTAAGGTTTAAATAATATTTCTAATAGTAAGGTTTAAATAATATTTCTAATAGTAAGGTTTAAATAATATTTCATGCTGTAACTGTAGGGCTAATACAATACGTCCCCTATGAACAGCATATGTGAATATTATGTAGACCTATTGTTTAAATCGAATTTATGCTTTAAAAGTAGGGTAATCATAGCAGTTTTCATCCATAGTATGTCCATTTAAACGTCTGCGTTTAGCTTCAAATGGTGTCTTTGACGACAGTATTCTATAAAAATTATTTGCATTCCGATCTTGACATCAAAAGGCACAAAAATATTTTGTTCTTTTATTCCATGGATTTTACCCATTTATCTCCACTTGTTCGCAGTGTTGTTCTGCAACCACTATGCGCGCGCAGCTGCAAGTGACGTAACTGTGACGTCTACTCTGAATTGGTCTATATATATATATATATATATTTCCACCTATCAGGGATAATCTAGGAGTCCTATGACAATTTAATTATTTACCCACTTCCCCCCTATCTTATATGAATGGTTGTCAAGGCTGTAAATAGATATATGCAGATTTTTATAAAGAAAACAAAGATTTTGGTGTAAGAATCAAATTTTTTTTGACAAAAACTATATTTTGCTCAGTACTTAAATTGTTGCTGATTAAATCATATAATTTACATGAGAATAAATTGTAGATTCTCAGGCAAAATGTAATGCATTTTTAAACTGCTAATTTCAAACCATTATGCTAATACAGCTAACTAAACATTGGATGAAAGGGATGGGGTAAGTTGTAACACATTTTAGCATTCCCTTACATAGAACTGAGAACTTTCATGTTGTCTATATGGAGCTTTTTTGGCAGCTCAAATCCAAAGGAAATGTGGGTAAAATGTGCCCTATGCAGTTTCTGGAGCCACCAAGCCTGTACTCTAGGGTTAAAAACATTGGTTTGACACCATTCTGAATCTGATTGAGAAAAGGCATACATAGACACAATCTCACACACAAATTTAGAGTTTTTTGTTAGATCTACATATTCTTTACCTCGGTACACTGGAGTTGAGTGTTCAGTGAGCATAAATATTGTTAAGGAAGTTTCTTCTAGTAGTCTAATTTATGCACACAGGCACACACTCCTGCATCAAACAGAAAGTGGATTTGAGCTGTGGTCTTTCGTAGAAAGTGCGACATTGTTTTTTATTGTTCTTTTAGATTGTTTGAATAAACCTGTTTTTGAAGCAAACTTCATGAGGTGGCTGCTGTTTTTGCTTCTTTTGTCCAACTGTTACAACTTACCCCAGTATGTGTTACAACATACCCCGGCAGTGGGGTAGATTGTAACAAAGGCACTCCATGTATTTGGCATCACCTTATAAGGGCTGTGATATTCTTGCAGAGGTTTGAATTGGTGCCTTCTGTAGTGAACAAATTTGGGTGTTTTGTATAAAAGTTTGAGCACTCTAGCTAAAAAATTCAGCGAGTTACAGATGCTGAAACAAAAAGTGTTACAACCATACCCGGTCTCCCCTATACACACACACACAGTATATATATATATATATATATATATATATATATATATATA
>NW_015548226.1:839629-845960 GCF_001515605.1 Sinocyclocheilus anshuiensis | reverse complement strand
GCATAAATAATCAATGTAAAATGTTTAAATTTTGTACATTTTATGTATTTGCTTAAGCCTTTGGATAAAATTAAAATGAATAAATAAATATTTACAAATAATTAAAAAACATTTCAAATGAAGTTTCAGCTCAAAATACTCCACAGATCATTTATTATATCATTTTGAAAATGCCTATTTTTAGTGGATGCAGAAACACAGTTTTTCGGGCCTGTCTCTTTAAATGCAAATGAGCTGCTGCTCCCCGCCCCCTTTTCCAGAATAGAGCTGCGCCATTGCAGCTTGGACCTGCTAAAAACATCTGCTTTGGTTCTGATTATCAAGTTTATCGCGCTGAAATCATGCGTTTTAAACCATATGAGTTTAAACTTCTGATATACTTTTTCTGAGAGCACGCATCCGAAGCACACGGACAGAAAGCTGCTGTCACAGCATGTGAGTACTAAACTAAGTTCTCATTCACACACAAGTTTACGTTAAAAACACACGAGTTACAAAAACAGTCGGTTATGTCTGTGGAGGTAAACTGCTGGGAAATAAATCACATGTTTATTTTAGATCTGTGTGGCAGCAGCAATATACAGCAAATAATCAATAAATCCACTGCTCTTGTCTCCTCTGAGGCTGGGACTCTAAATAGTGTTCTGTGCTTGTCAGTGCAGCCAAAGGCAGAACAGTTAGCATGTTTTGTTCAAATTTTCGCCATGGCATTAGAACTAATACACCGTTGTTGCTTGCAAAAACACAATAACGGCGCCGTGGGTGGAAATGTACAGATTAAGGGGCAGTAATAGTATAGCGTTCATTTTCTCAGAGCTTGAAGAAAAAGGCTTACCAAAAAAAAGTTACTGGGTTAATCTTTTTCACGTTTCCTTGGTTGGTAAATGCACTGGGGATCTGATTATAGCACTGGAAAAGTCAGATTTTCATGATATGTCACCTTTACAGAAAATAAATATTAAACATTAATATTTAAAAAAAAATACCTAAAAAGTTACATTTTAAAATGTTGTATATTTTACCTAATTGTTAAATCATATTTTTAAAATATTTATTTAAATAATTATATATTACTATATATATATATTACCAATTTCTATATCTTAAGAATATTGAATTAAATGAAATGTTTTAAAATATTGGTTTTAATTAAAAACATTTTGTAAATACTTTGTAATTTATATTTTTAAACTATTGATTGATTGATTGATTGCCATACATTTCTTAGCTTTGATGACTTTACTATTATCCAGTGTAATATTGACAATAAAGATTAAGTAGGTGTGTCTGAACTTTAAACAGGTATATTAAGCCTGTTTAAGTTCTAGAACAGAACAGAAAAGACACCCTTATGCGGAAAGTCTGGAACACCCACCACGGCTGTCAACAATTTGAATACAGATGAGCAACTCAAGTTAAAAATAAAGAGGAAAGGAAGCAATAAACATTTCATATTGCTGTCACTTACATATAAGACCTTAGCCACAGCAGAATCCAGCGCTGGCTCGAAAACCTCTACAGGCTGCCAAAGAAACGTAGCCCCACAATGAACTTTTCAGCACTAAAAATAACCTCCAGAATGAATGATGCCCAAACTGAATGGCAAACTGTGGCCTCTTTTTTTCACACCTGTAGTGCGTCTGACCAGCAGATCCGTCCAGCAAAAACAGTGGCATTGTTGCACTGGTGAAGGATGGAGAGGAAATGAGCGCACCAGTTTGCGGGCTAGCCATAGGGTGGCAGCATTTTTTGTGGATGTGCATAATGGTTGTTGTAATCACAAATAAACGCGGCAAACCACATTAAAACAGTTCTGCATTTTTGGGTCCGCAGCTGAAACCATCAGGACCTTTCTGACCTGCCCATGAACATTCAGAGACATCAGGAGCAGGAGCATTTCTTCATGGGATAGAACAAAAGAAATGTTGTTACTGGACCGTGTTCAAGTTGGGAACAAGCGAACACGAGTTAAATGTTCATTAGAGAGTTTTAATTAGCAAAATTAGCAACCTGTTTTCCTTCAGACTTCTTGGAGAGATGAAGTTTGACATGCTTGAGACAGATCTGCTTCACGGCCTGATGTTAAACAAGCAGTCAAGAAGTCAGTCAGCTCTTTCTCCTTCACTAGACTCAATGTGGACTTCTTCTAGTACCTAAGATTACATTCAGTCATTTAGATTAATTTAAATATGCTTTATGACATTATTTTATTAAAGGGGTCATATGATGCAATTTCAATTTTTCCTTTCTCTTTGGAGTATTACAAGCTCTTGGTGCATAAAGAAGATCTGTAAAGTTGCAAAGACTAAAGTCTCAAATCCAAAGAGATATTCTTTATAAAAGTTAAGAGTCAGCCACGCCTACCTAAAACAGCTCGTTCTAACACGCCCCCACATATCTACGTCACTATGTGGGAAGATTTGCATAACACCGCCCAAATGTTCACGCAAAGAAAGAAGGCGTAACTTTTATTCTCACTGTAGTATTGTTGTTGCTGCCGCCGCCATGTCGTGAAGGCACTGTGTGATTCGTTGTGAAAGCGAAACTACTTTGTTTGGCCTTCCAAAAGAGGACGATATCTGCTTCGTCATGCCTGGAGCTGATCCGTGCTGATTACTGAGGAAATACTACAACTTTGCGCTGTGGATCGCCTGATCGTCTTTCACCGTGGACGAAGCGGAGTCCAGCCCGGAGTCGTCACATGTCCATCCAGATGCTCCTTCGTCGAAATCGCTGGCAGACATGGTTTTATGTTTACGCGGCGCGATGCAACGCAACGTGTAAAAAGACAGTATAAGTCATTATAATCCATAATTATGTCCCCACTGGATGCAACGAATGCCTCGTTTATAATGGGTTTTCATGTTTTTGAATCATTGCTCCGGCCTGACAGGGCATCATCACAGTATGATAGGGGCGTAACATTTCCATCACACGCTTGAGGTATTCGGCCAATCACAACGCACTGGATAGACTGGCCAATCACAGCACACCTCGCTTTTTTAGAATGATGAGCTTTGTAAAAATCGACGTGTTTCAGAAAGGCGGGGCATAGAGGAGAAACAATAATGTACAGTATGGGGAAAATAATGTGTTTTTTTAACCTTAAACCGCATAAACACATTTCATTACACCAAATACATAAAATAATGTTATTTTTAGCAGCATCATATGACCCCTTTAACAATGCTGTTTCAAACTAGATTTGTTTGTTTTTTAAAGAAAACGAGTGCTGTCTGTTTGTGCAAATCTTTATCTCAGATTACTTGTAAAGTAACAGCACACCTATTATCAACAAGACTGATGATTTAAAGAGAAAGATTTCATTAATGTCTATATGCTAAAATATTATCAATGCACACTAATGGGAACATTTGCTAATTTAGTCCTGACAGCACATACTTAATAATCATGAAATCTTGCCACACCACCAGTGTTACGTAGATAACTATTAAAAATCATTTTAAATAAAGCTGAAATATAAATATTAGATAACTGAATTCTCATAAGCTTACGTTGACCCTAAAATTACTTAAACTACATTAAATAAAAATCAATTAAAGCTAAATAACAACAAAGACTGATAAAAATGACAAAATCACATAAAATTATTAAAACTATAAAATTAAAATTAAAACTGAAAATATAAAAATAAAAGATAATTCAAATTATTAATAAAAAAAGTCTGCCACAGTGGTAAGATGATCTCAAGTGTCATCTTATTTTTGCATATTATGTGAAATATATTTCATATCATATCTTATTGTTTATTTATGTGGAAAAGGTGTCATTAATGTAAAATACTAAATCAAATATTCCATGTGTGTTTTTTGACAGTTTAACTAAACATTTGAATAATGACAAACAAACCAGTTAACAGCATCCCAGAGATTTGACTGAATTATTATGTAATTGTATGAATTATATACCTTTATGTCACTCGATTAGCCTTGATCTTATTGAAGTGTTAGTTGTGTAGGAATGCTCAGAGATTATGCAAATGTCATTTAACAAGGTCTTATGTAAAAAGCGCTGCTCTACACCCTTAAAAAAATGGTTCTTTATTGGCATCTTTGGTTCCGTGAAGAATCTTTAACATCCATAGAACATTTCTTTTGAAGGTTCTTCAAAGTGGAAAAAGGGCTCTTTAGATTACTCAAATGTTCTTCATATTAAGAAAACATTTTAAGAACTGTTCACTTTTTGGAGGGAAACAAAAAAAGGTTCTGCTATGGCATTTAACCGTTTTTAAGAATAAAGAACTGTGAAAGTTGCCAGACTTGACATTAATACCAAGCAGAGTATCCCAAGATTCGTGTTTTCTCCAGCCTGTTTAGACCTGGTCACTTCATGCATTTTCGCTGATCGGATATCTATCTGATTTGTTAAAACGTTTCCATTTACACTTGGCTACATAAATGTGTCTTTGCAAAATGGATATAAATCCGACCTTCTATTCCCGCGCTATATGCAAATTTAATGGAGTTCACATCAACGAAAGCAACAGATGAGCGCTGCATTTTATTCATTATCAGCTCATTTCAAGATCAAAGACCGCAATAGGAGAGAACGCGACATCAGCACTGTAAAGATAAGTTTTTTCTCACTCATTTTAATAATGATTGTGTGTCGAGTGAAACTGTGGTTCCCTGTAATTCCCCTAAATGAGCATCTTAAGCCCAGCTCACACTGCGATTTTGGCCACGATTTGGTCGTCTGAAGACAAATTTTGAAAATCATAAAAGATTCCTATAATCCTAGGCTAAAAGCTGTAGTCTTTGATCGCTGGATTGACATGTTCACCGACAGCCGATTAAAGACCGTTGCGATCAAATTTTACCTCCGATGAAATTCTGGCAGTGTCAGAAGATTTGGCGCACAGTCTTGCAGTATGACTTCTCCTACGACAAACATCAAACTGTCTTCGTTTTTCAAGAAAAGCCATGATCAGAATTAATGCTAGAGATTTCTTCTAACCGCCATAAACTCTGGCGCTCCCGTCCTTCGCTCCTGATATGTTGCCTTTGCTATGATAAACACTAGTTGCGCCGCTGTTTTCATGTGGGTGTGTACTGCTGCTTACACTATTCTTCTTAAATATGCCGGTATTGCCGCCATTCATATACGTTTCATGATAGCTCACAGTCACTGAACGTGTATGGGTTGATAATGTTAAACTCTAGACAAGTTTTCTTGCGCGTACCCGTTTTTAGGCAAAACAAGGCAAGTTTATTTATATAGCACATTTTATACCCAATGGTAATTGAAAGTGCTTTACATAAAAGGAAGTAAAATAATCATTAAAAATAATCACAACAATAAAACAAGGAATTTAAAAACTTTTAAAATGATTTAAAAAATGGATTTAAAATGAATTTAAAACAGTTAAAATATAGGAAATGATTATATATAAAATACAGTGCAATCAGTTCGGACGAACCACGGCGCTCATTCAATAAGCGCACAGCTAAACAGAGAGTTTTGAGTCTAGATTTAAATGTGGCTTATGTTTTAGCACATCTGATCTCTTCTGGAAGCTGATTCCAACTGCGGGCGGCATAATAGGTAAAAGCAGACTCCCCTTGTTTTGTGTGAACCCTTGGTTTTTTTCTAACTGACTCGATCCTAATGATCTGAGTTAGGGATGTGCCCGAATCCGAATCCGGTATTCGGAAAGGTAATGACGTGTACTACGGCACCCCTAAAGGGAATAAATACGAGATATACGAGAAAAATATATTTCAGTGCTTTCTCTCACAATTATATTGTTGGGTAATTATCCTGTATATAAATTGCGGGCTTCAGGGAGCCGTTATTAATATGCAGGATATTGAAATCGCGCGTTTGCTTTTTACTTTCACTTTCGAGATTCGCGTTCACACGTAGCCTACTCTACTACGGAACGGCACTACATACCACATATTTACAAGATTAGTTGTTTGTCAGTGGTGCTCAGGATGTGCAAATCATTCGCCATCGTCCTATCAGTCATCTCTCCTCTCTCTGTTTATGTGGTAAGTGAAATTTTATGTACTGTTAAGTAAAAGGCAACCAAGCTTACCATGTCCCTTTAGTGGCTCCGTAGAATGCATTATTCGTTTTCCATGCCTTTCCGAATACGGATTCGCTATTCAGGCACATCCCTAATCTGAGTCGTCTGTTAGGTTTATATTCAGTGAGCATATCTGCAATGTATTTAGGTCCTAAGCCATTGAGTGATTTATAAACGAGTTAAAGTACTTTAAAATCAATCCTAAATATAACTGGAAGCCAGTGTAAGGACCTGAGGACTGGTGTGATATGCTCAGATTTTCTGGTTCTAGTCAGAATC
>NW_015548226.1:828302-839513 GCF_001515605.1 Sinocyclocheilus anshuiensis | reverse complement strand
ACAAAACATCTAATTCTTGCAATGTTTTTGAGATGATAGTATGCTGATTTAGTTACTGCTTTGACATGACTACTGAAACTAAGGTCTGTCTCCAGAATCACACCAAGATTCTTGACTTGATTTTTAGGTGTTTGACCCCTAGAGCCAAGGTATGCATTCACCTTAAGAACTTCATCTTTGTTTCCAAATGCAATGACTTCAGTTTTCTCCTTGTTTAACTGAAGAAAGTTTTGGCACATCCAACTGTTAATTTCATCAATGCATTGGCAGAGGGAGTCAGTGGGGCTGTAGTAATTTGGCTATAAGGCTAGGTAAATCTGGGTATCATCAGCATAGCTGTGATAGGCAATTTGGTTCTTTCTCATTATTTGACTTAGTGGGAGCATATACAGGCTAAACAAGAGCGGTGCAAGAATTGAGCCTTGTGGGACTCCACATGTCATGGATGTCCACTTAGACTTATGCTCTCCTATACTCACATAATAACTTCTCCCTTCTAAGTATGACCTCAACCATTTGAGTACCATCCCAGAAATCCCAACCCAGTTTTCCAGTCTCTCTAGAAGTATGTTATGATCGACAGTGTCAAACGCAGAACTAAGATCTAGTAGTACCAGCACTGATATTTTGCCATCACAGTCTGACATTAATGACAAATGATATCCCACAATGTGACATGATCATCATGTTCGTACAGTCTGACAAGTAACAATCATAAAGGACTATTAAAAATCGCACAGTGTGTGCCTGACTTTACTTTCAGCTTCATTTGCAGCAGTTTGCGCATCGGTTTGCTGAAGAGATAGCCTACTAAGCTTCTCATCCGCGGTGATGCATGTTGCATTAGCTCTGTCATATCTTAGCTACTAACATACCGTATAGCCTATAACATGCTCTCACACGCTTATTTTAACATTTTGGGAGGAGTAAAATTTACATATGTGGTTTCAACAACCAGATGCATTTACACTTGTCCAATTACGTCAGGAATGCGGCCCAAACCTCCTCCTGAAGTGGTTTGAGCGATCTGATTTAAATCAGTCTCAAAAGCATTTCGGAGGGCATTTACACCTGGTCTTTTCACGATCGGATAGCTAACCGATCAGAGAAAAACGCATGAAGTGACCAGGTGTAAACAGGCCCTCCAAGGGAGGCCACAGAGCGTTCGTACTGCTATCCCGCACAGCTGCCGCACGTACAGATGCATTTTTCATCTGCAGCGGACCCTCCTGTCCAGCGCCTGAGTGATACTCTGGTTACTTAATTTAAAACGCAAGGTTTCACAGGTATGCGTGTGGCAAAGATGGATCTCATTTTATATGTATTATGCAAATACCGCCTTGGCTGGCGCGAACGACCCATCCTTTTAATGTAAACAAACCGTCTGGCAATAAATCCTCACTTGTTATTTCCTCGGTTTCACTCCCCAGAGCTGATTCTCAAATACAACATCTGCTTGTTGAACACGTTGCCTCCCCCCGTTCCCCCACGTCGACTCCCAGCATCTTCAGCAGCATGAGGGGGTAGAAACAGTCAGTCTTTTAATTTGGCTTATGACAGCCCCTCAGTGTGTGCACACTGGCAAGTCCCCGACTTTTAGACCGGCCTCTCAACCACGACCTAGTACTCATTACTACTGTTTGTTTTGGCAGCGGCCAGATGGTACTTAGGAGCGCCGAGCGGCGCAAGCGCCCCAGCCAACACGCGATATTTATGTTTAAGGGACGTGGACATCGGTTTAGTTAGATATAATCAATAATACCTTTTAACACAGGTCTGAAACACTGAGTCTTGAGTACTTTGTGTGAAACCGAGCGAGAGAGGAAGGAAAATAATACATACTTCGGGAAACAAATCAACCATTTTTCTTTTCTCTCCAAGTGTAATTTGGACCCTGACCCTCCTAATTTTCAGTCTGGGGCCGCTTGCGGATTGTCAAGTTGCCTACGTGTGGAATAATGTATTATGTTACTAGTTGATATGTACCAAGAATGTGATAAACAACACTAGCATTCTTGAATTGTCCGCAAGGACCGTGAAGTAATACCAGCAGTTATACATACCTCCACACCATCATCTGACCTCAGCACTAATGTGATACATGAGGGATCAAGCCATCGAATGGTGTTAATGCTCATCTAATGAGAGTCCTCTGCTCGTCTCATAAACTGGAAGAGCCACTAAATCCAAAATTAGTCAAATGAATTACCACTCATCCAACCCACCCAAAACAAGTTGAGCTGTTTACAAGGCAGACACAACAATTCACAATGATCAGTCTCTGAGAATGTCAATACAAAATATGGAAAGCTACTTGGAGAGATACTTTAAACATAATTTTTTATTTGTTTTCAAGCTACAAATTCTATAAAAAGTGGAAAAAAAGTTTATTTAGATTATTCAAATGTTCTTTGTATTAAGAAAAAAAAAGGTTATTTTGAGAACTGTTCACTGAAAGGTTCTATGGGAAAACAAAAATGGTTCTTGTATGGCATTCGCTGTGAAAATCCCTTTTAGAAGCTTATTTTTATTTTAGTAAAGAATGGTTTAAAAAGGTTAAAAATTACTTACTCTCTGTCAAAAATGACTTACTCTCTTTAAAGTTAAAGATAATACGTCATTTTTGACCTGTTTTCAAGCTACAAATTCTCAAAAATAAGATACATTTACTAGAAAAGCAACAATGCATAATATATTAAGACTAATTTTTAGAGATTACATCTTTAATATTTTGTCTTACTGCACTGGAATATCCTTTCATTAGTTTTTATCTTAAAGTGAGTGATATCTGGCATGTACATTTACTAGAGAAGCAAAAATAAGAGATAAAAAATCTTGTTTTTTTTTTAATAATTTATATATACAGTATATATATAAAAAAAAGATTAAAATCTCCCTATGGGGTAAGAAAAATTAATTATAACTCATATTGATCCTTAATTATTTTTTCTTACCCCACAAAATTACTGCGTAGAATTTTTTATTTATTTTTTTTTATTTTTGCAAGAACTGTTTGAAAACCTTGTTTTAAGGATTTTTAGATATTCTAACTAAAAAAAAACATAAAAACATATTTAATTGCAGTGTGTATACTGATGAAGTGCATGCCTACAATGTACTGTAAACCACATTTTTGCCAATATGATGTAGAGATCAGGCTGTATTCGAACCTGCAACTACTGCGCCACCATCTAAAACGAAGCATGTGGTCGTAGGTTCACATCTTAGAGGAACAACTGAAGACACTATTTAACCTGGACTGTTTCAGTGCAAACCAGCTGTGCAAACAAAAAAGCAGGGCTCTGCGGGCCGCTGGGGATACAGGTGTAATTCAGAAGAATGAATAACCACACTGTGGTCAGGACTGGCTTCTGACCCAATGACGTCCAATCATTAAGTGCCACCACACCACAGACCTGCAGACAAACCTCCAGATGTTCATAATATGCAAGTCACGGTCAACATGTGATGGGATCGTTTGCTCTGTTGCAACAGCACGCCAGATTTCACATCAGCAACTGAATTCCAGGTTAACTCCAGAGAGACTGTCCCTGGCTTTGTAAAGGTTTTGCTTTATCAGTTTGCCCCTGCTGTTAGATGCTCTACTACATCATGGTACATCATATGTGGGAAAAATCTCTCTCTACTGACAGCCATTCAAAAGTATGGTGCACCTTACAGAGATTATTATCATTAACTAAAACTAAAACCATAAAAACATTTTCATTAGTTGAAATAAAATAAACATTACTGAAAAAAAATAAACAGTAAGCTTATTTTATCTAGTTCTAAAATATTTTATACTAAATATACTACACTATATACTAGACATACACAACACAAATGACAGAAACATAACAGAATTACTAAAATTTTAACTAAAATTAAAATAAAGACAGAAAATATATAAAAATAAAATAAAATTTAAATTATTAACAAAAACTATAATAATATATCAATAATACTAAAATAGTACTGCCCCAAATATGACACAAATATATCACTTATAACTAATTTAGTTAAATCGTGGTCACAAATATCTTTTTTGTTCTCATGCATCATGTGTTGGGCTCTTTACAAACATTTTATAAGCATATTAGAAAGAAGAAATACTATTGTAGTTATTAGTATTTAGAATTACTTTCCATTTTTATATTTAGCATTTTTAGTTTTATTAATTTTCTTTTATTTATATTTAGCATTTTAGTTGTATTACTTTTGTGTTATTATTATTATTATTATTTATGATTTACTTTGCATACAAATTAACACTTCAAAGTGGAAAAATAAAAGTATTAGCAAATTATGATATTATATTACAAACTACTTTCTACTTACGCTTTTCTTACATTTATTTTACATTTTTTACACTTTTATTTTAACTATTAATGCTGAAAAACATAATAAAAATGAATAATAAATAATGATAATGGGTTACATGAGTTCATTCAAAATCACTGTTGTTAAAAGATTGCAACTGATAATAAGCTCCAGTGGCCATGAATAAAGATTCATACAGTTTTAAACTGCAGTACCACTGATGTCCATTAGGGGCAGCTTCTTTGCCAGTCCGCTGTAAAGGTTTATTGACACTGAAAATATCACCACTGGGTCCCCTGGGAGTGGTGGGTTTGCCGACGCTGGGAGCAGTATTAAGACCAAACAGGACTAATTAAAGGAGACGCTTACATATTCTCCAGTGTATGGCTCAGGGGTCACAGCAGTGGATGCCTCTGGCAGCAAAGTGGGTAGTGGATATGGCCTAAACCAAGAGATGCACCACAGGGCACGTAGGGCTGTAAAAGATCACACAAATGAGAAGGTTTCTGAGTGAGACATATAAAGTACTTTAGCAAGAAATTAGGTAAATTAGCTATCATAGGAGACTAACCAGTGGCGCTCCTGCCTGTACGCAAAGTGACTTTTTCTCGCAATTATGAGTTGGATTCGAAATTCTGAGCAACTTGCGAGAATTGAACTCAGAACTGCAACATAAACTCAGTATAAACTCACAATTTGGAATGACAGAAACAAACAAAAAAAGATGTTAACTTGCAATTCTGTGTTTACATCTCCATTCTGAGTCTATATCCCACAATTTACACAGTTTACATCTCACAATTCTTTGTTTCCACCATGAAATAAATACAATTTGTCATAATTCTGACCTTTATTCTCAGAATTGCGAGTTTACATCTTCCAGTTCTGATGCTTTTTTTTCTCAATTGCTAGAAAAAAGTCAGAATTGACCCTTCGCCAACCCTTTTCGTTACTGTTGCTATGTCCGACAAGCCATCGCACTCTGACGCCACATATCATGTTCTCACGCAGTGAAAAATGCATTGTGGAGCAAAGAGGAAACTGACAACGCGCCGACAGACAAGACAGAGCAGGTTACTTTAAAGTCTCAGCTTTCAAATGTGGTCATTTTTTAAGAAATTCAAACAATAAATACCATTTTGTGGCTCTTTTAATGTGGCAAGACAGATCACTGTAGTGCCTCAGTTCACGGGGCATGTGAACTGATCATCTCTTCCTCTTTACTAGTTGAAACAAACATGAATGAACATCTGAAGTGTTTCAACCACGGAAAGACATCAATAGGCTACACACCATTTTTCAATGGTGGGGATAGTTCACCCAAAAACAAAAATTCTGTCATTATTCTTCATGTCGTTCCAAACCCATAAGACCTTTGTTCATCTTCAGAACACAAATTAAGATATTCTTGATGAAATCCGAGATCTTTCTGACCCTCCATAGACAGCGACGCAACTGACACGTTTAAGACCCAGAAAGGTAGTAAGGACCTCATTGAAATGGTCCACGTGACATCAGTAGTTCAACTTTAATTTCACGAAGCTACCAGTATACTTTATATGTGCAAAGAAAACAAAAATAACAACTTTATTCAACAATTTCTTGTCTTCCGTGTCCGTCTGCACTGGGCATTCACGAGAGTGAATCCATCTGTCTTAGTTCATCGTCTGCATATTCTGGTTCGAATAAGTAAGGCTTTACATACAGCATGCGTCTTCTTCTGCTTGTAAACAAGCTGCAACTCATCTGGGTTGTAGGTCACAATGCCTGCTCCTGCGTCATCAGCATCACACGCATGCATCGTGGTACTCTCCGAAGTGCGGCGAAGACTGACACGGAAGAAAATAAATTGTTGAATAAAGTTGTTATTTTTGTTTTCTTTGCACACAAAAAGTATTCTCATAGTTTCATTATATTACGGTTGAACCATTGATGTCAAATGGACTATTTTAACAATGTCCTTACTACCTTTCTGGGCCTTGAATGTGGCATTTGCGTTGCTGTCTATGCAGGGTCAGAAAGCTTTCAAATTTCATCAAAAATATCTTAATTTGTGTTCCAAAGATGAACAAAGGTCTTACGGGTTTGGGACGACATGAGGGTGAGTAATTAACGAAAGATTTTTTCATTTTGGGGTGAACTAACCCTTTAATCTACTCTCCTGTCTGGTTTGTTTGTCAGAAAAAAATGGCAGATTCAGCGTCAAGATTGGTCAGATCGTCTGTCAATCAAACTCCCTGCAAAGGGTTAATTGTGAGATTAAAAAATTGCAATTACGCAATATGCGGTATAAAACACCAGTATATAGAATCTTTATGACAACTGGAACTTATCATTCACATGATCAGACTTTTAACTATATGAATTTGAATAAACTTACAACAAATCTCTGTGTTAAAAAGTTTCATCACAATCTCTGTTTAACAATGCAATCCCTCCAACTAGTCTTTATTTCCGTTATAGCAGGGCGCTGCGCTGGCCTTGGCAGATTTAACAATTTTAAAAGTCAGGTTCACACGAATGAACACAGTTCACAAAGAGCTTTTTGCATTTAAAAACACGAGGCGCAGCAAGCAGAGTGAAGAAAACACGCAGGTCGCGTGTATATTTTAAAAACTTGAACTTCGTTGACACCCTTTTTATAACCTCAAGGCTGAAAAACAGCGTAATGGTCAAAGACGATAATTTAATAAAAACTATATAAAAGCATTAATGGAACGCAAAAACAAAACGCAACTGTTGAAGTTCTGGCTGGTCTGCAGGCTTCACTAAACCGTCAGTGATTCAAAGAGCTGATGAGGTAATGTTCAGCGAAATGTTTACTGCTACTGTCTGCATCAACTCATGTCTAAATTATACACTTCATCCACTTTATTTTTTAACGTAAGAGCTTGAGTTCTTTGTAGCTTGAATGTGCAAGGCTTCTGGTGCTTCCAGTTATTTTACCTGTACAAAACAGCTGGTTCTGCCGCTTGAAACTGGCATTTCTTATCATATTGTTTTAAATGAGTGTCCTAATTATAAACACACTGGTTTGTAGCGTAAATTAGTTTTATCATTTACTGCACTTTGCGTATTATTTACCCACAGCGGCTAATAAACGTCTAGAACATTCACAGATTTTTGTTGTTGTTGTTGTTTTAGCCTTGCAAAAGAAGGTGGATAACTTTGCCCAGTTTTCAGTGAGACAAAGTAATAATTAAGGTTGTTGAGAGCAGATTTTGTTTAGCTGTTTATTCAACTGCTAATGGATGAAAATGAACTTTTCTGAACTGTATTTTTTTCTGAAACTACATTTTCTAAGGCAAATGTGAGCGAACATGTTAAGTGCCATATAGCTGACTGTATGCCTGAACAAAATATGTCACAAGCTAACACAGGTGTTAGAGATCTGTCCGAAGCTTCTTCACAGTGAACTGCTTTAAATGCTGGTAATGCTGTTTGATTTGCACTTTTCAACGTTACCTTTTTTCTCTCACTCTTTTTTTTTTCCTCAGGATTTTTACGTCTGTTTACGTAAGCAGAGATACATGTTCTGGTATGCCTGCCGCCACGGTGGTGGCGAAGTTTCATGGGTCGCAAACTGACTGCTGTAACAAAAATTGGTTATCCTTTAACGCTCATGCACCTTATCAAAATCAACTACGGTATGTGGGTTTCTTCTTTTTGCATTGCTGAACTCAACTGGTAAGTCGTAACTACTGCTTTTACCATACATAAGTATATTGCACCAAATTCATTTAGTTGATCACAGAAATCACAAACGAAAGGCTAAGTTTTATATGACAGTAGAAATCTCTATTTTATTTATACTGACATTGATTTCTTTCCCGCTTCTACTGTAATAAAGCAATATTTTTCAGTATCAAATGAATTACAACCTTGGTTATGAAAATAAAACGTTTTGCAAGAGCTGCCAAGCCATAGACCAGCTATGCGTGGATCCCAGCGTCTGGGCGCTGCTCAAAGACACATACCTATCAAATGCCCTGTGAATTGTAAAACACATATCAACTCGACACTAGACAGTCCTTTGGGCCACATGGGCGGGAACTTTTAGATGAACTCCTTCAATATCCTCGTATAGCATTCGATTCACATAATGTTTAGAGCATTAACATGACCTTTGAAAGCCAAGCTCAGCCCATTTGGTTTGCTGCAGAATGTTTCTATTCTATCTGCACACATAGTTCTTCACAGTTTAATGTGTGATTTACTTGACTTTGACTTAAGTATATAATTTAGTATGTTTTGACTTGAGACGCAGAATTCTTTCCATTGCTGCCAGTTTGACTGTTTGGCCGTTTTCGATAAAGTCTTTTCAATTTTAAAATATTCTTTCAGTACAAATTATATTTTCAGCACAATTTGAGTGAAAAGCGTATCACTACTTTATCTCCATAGTACCTTCTTGTATAAGGTGAGTTGCAGTATTTGGCACAAAACTGTTAGTATTATGAAATCTGGGAGATAAACTGCACTGAAGTGAAGCCATTAAGTTAATGACCCGACTGACTTTGGCTCTAAAGGATGCCATCAATCTCAGCTAAATTTCTTTCAGCGATCTCTTTACTGTCAGGGTCTGTAGTTTGCTGGTCCCTGGTTCATCATGTGTACGGTTCTTGCAGAAATCAGCACGGAAATAAAGAGCTTTGTAGTTTTGTTAACCAAAAAGGCAACATCTAAAGTCCTGAATAATAATATTAACACAATCAAATAATGAATAGCAGCTCAATACACATGCCAAACCACTATAAAAACATTTATTCTTGTATGATAAGTACTTATTATGAACTTCTACTCTAAATAATGAATCGCCCAATGCAACTAATCTGGTTTAACCACAATGGGATCCAAAAGGTTTGTGACCACATTGAAAATCTGGGCCTTTTTTATTTTTATTTAAATAAAGGACGTTTTGGGAATTAGAAAAAAAAAAAAAAAACTACAGTACATTTTGGGAAGAATACATTTAGTATATTTTCAGTTTTCACTTTAAATGTTAGTAATTGTGTTATGTTTTTGTCATTTTTTATTCATTTTTACAATTAAATACATTTTTATTTAAGTTTAGTTTTAGCATTTATATTTATATTTTAATTAGGTTAAATGTGATTTTTAAAGTTTTATGCATCCGATAGAGTACAAGTACAAGAACTTGTAGATGCAACCCTAAAAAGAAATCGAGAAGGCAAGAAAAAGACAGAGAGAGAGGAACGAGATGGCCTAAATCAACCCTTGCCTCTTAATTTAGCCAACATTCACAGAGACATCATTCATGGCTGTGTTTCTGTGCTCCATGCAGTTTGCTCTATTTGCTTTTAAATGTGTGGCGGAGACCTGGCTCGCAGGCTCGAGTCCGATTATAACTTTATATTAGGATCCGAGGGGGAGTCAATTACAGCCAGTCCTGTTTTATAAATCAGCGTGAAAGGAGGAAGGAGGGGGAGCAAATAGCACAGGGCCTTCTTAATGCAGATTTGTGAATCCTGACATGTTTTATTGCTGTTTGAATAAGTTTTTGCGGTTCATTTCCCATCAGCCCTCTGCTTTATTAATCAGCTCACGGGCATTCAATGTATGTCATCCCAGGAGTCATGGAGGCTCTGTATGCTGCTTTGTAGTTGTTGAGAGGGCAGAAAATGAAGGGGGACAGGGTGGGCAAGGTCAGTTTAAGACAAATGGACCTGGAAGGAAAATGTAGCATACTGCAAGAACCAGCAAAATCAAGGAAAGACAGTCTTGTGTCCACTAACCTATGAGGCATTGAAGCTGTTGGAAAAGCAAGAAAAATAGATTTTGCCCAGCCAACTGCAAAAGTGGTTGTAAACACAAATAAAAAAGAACGTTCCTCTTCAGGAACTCGAGCTGCGTTGGAAAACGCTTTGGGAACGCCTTCTGTGACCACGCTCTGAATCACATGTGAAATCAGTCCCAATAGCTGGGCGAGACGACACGAGCGGGTGACGTCATGGCCAGAAGACGTCATGGCCAGAAAGCTAGCAAAGCACGTGCGGCAGAGCTGGCGTCAGCTTTTTTGTCTTACAGCAAGCGCTCTGTGTGTGTGTCAGTCTGATATCTGTTTGTGAGTCTTATTTAGTGTTGTCTGTCACGAAATCCCAAGACAAAACCAAACACCTAAGGGGCGAGCAGGCAGCGTTCAGGCTGTGTGTTCCTTCCTGCCCGCGTTACTTTACAGGTGGGGATACACACAGTTTGTTTGTTGTTTGCTTGGGAGCGAAGCACAGTTGTTACTGCCTTGCTTCGCTCTCAGAGGGCTCTCTTTGAGGAGGGAGCCTTCAATAGCGTTCCTCGCAGTGGTCGTTCCTCTCTTTCGCCGAGGCGGAGCGGCGGCTGTGCTCGTGGGTTTCGCATATGGATCTGCTTCTTTAACAACCAGATCCGGCGCCCGCTCTCTGGGTTTCGGAAGCCCGCGCTGCGGTCCTTCCCAACGGGGAGAGGGCCGGTGGAGGCTCTGCCTGTCTTTCTCCGAGGAGATTGATACGGAGGGCGTCAAAGAGCTCGTCAGTTGCACAAGCATCAGTTACACAAGCATATTATGCCTGATATTATAATGAGCAGCATTAATAGGGAGCGGAGCTCGCGCAGTCGGCTCTCGGGGGGCGGATTGTGCTTTTCCAAAAATAAACGCTCCGCTCTCGCCGGGCACGCTCCGAGGAGTGTGTCCGTGCCTGTGATCTTGCGATTGCGGTCCCGCTGCTGCTGAGGCACAGCGGCGACTGAGATCGCGGTGATCAGCACTCTCCGAGGAGTGTGTCCATGCCTGTGATCTTGCGATTGCGGTCCCGCTGCTGCTGAGGCACGGCAGCGACTGGGATCGCACATGATCTGGCAGACGGGTTGGAGATGACTCTACCTATCTCCACCCGT
>NW_015548226.1:826626-826705 GCF_001515605.1 Sinocyclocheilus anshuiensis | reverse complement strand
CAGGGCGCAGGGCGCAGCGGTCTCCGGCGAGCGCTTCTCTCAGTTACCGCCCGGAAACGTAGCGGTACTTCGCTACCTC
>NW_015548226.1:822671-826384 GCF_001515605.1 Sinocyclocheilus anshuiensis | reverse complement strand
CCTGATGCTGTGGCTCAGGACCTCGGAGGGCAGGCCCCTCTGGGGAAGAGAGGTTCACACCGCATTACAGTGCCCAGTGCCTTCGGGAGATCGTTCTGCCAAGCCTGCCGGTGTTCCAGGGCACAGCGGTCTCCAGCGAGCGTTTCTTTCAGTTACCACCCGGCAATGTAGCGGCACTGAGAGGCTCGCGGCCTCTGCGGAGGCCCCCAGAGCAGCTAGTTCGGCCGTCCCCTGCCGGTGTGCCGCTTCAGGGCACCGAATTAGCCGTTCTGGGCACACCAGAGATCAGTCTCGAGAGAAGGATGAGGGGTTGCGTCCTATTTTAGATCTGCGCCTATTGAACTGCTCAGTCATGCGACTGAAGTTCAGCACACTTGCATTCAAACAGGTAGTCTGAGGACTGATGTGTCACGATCAATCTAAAAGATGCACATATCTCCATACCAAATGTGTGTGAATGGGTCCTGCGTACTGTAGAAAGAGGCTACAGAATCCAGTTCGGTTCTCATCCACCTCGATTCACTCGAGTGGATCGGCACACCAGAGATCAGTCTCGAGAGACTGATTCCCTTAGTAGATTATTTAGCAGTGTGGAAGCTACTGCCAAATGTATCTCAATGGGTCCTGCGTACTGTAGAAAGAGGCTACAGAATCCAGTTCGGTTCTCGTCCGCCTCGATTCAACGGGGCCCCACACTCTAGTGGGTCCCAAGCAGGCTCTGGTATTAGAACAAGAAGTAGTTACTCTCTTAAAGTAGGAGGCCATCGAGGTGGTCCCTCCGCACGAGACAGACTTCGGGTTCTACAGCCGGTACTTCATTGTTCCGAGGGCACTGAACTAGCCGTTCTGGGCACACCAGAGATCAGTCTCGAGAGAATGATTCCCTTAGTAGATTATTTAGCAGCGTGGAAGCTACTACCAAATGTGTGCCAACACCGGTTTCTTCCTTTGGCCTTGCACTCTCACCCCACACTTTCACGACCACATCGACGATTGGTTGATAGTAGTTCAATCAGAGCGGATGGCGGTTCGACGGTGCTGGGAGCTCCTTGTCGCCACGTAACGCTAGTGACGGACGCGTCCCTCACCGGTTGGGGTGCGGTCATAAGTGGCCACCCTGCCTGCTGTCTGTGGAGTGGTCGCCATCTGACGTGGCATATCAATTGTCTGGAGTCTCGAGCTCTGAAACACTTTCTCCCAGACTTAAGAGGTCACAACACAGCGGTGGTCTCTTACATCAACCACCAGGGAGGTCTGCGTTCGCGCCCCTTGTACAAGCTGGCGCACCAGATCCTTGTGTGGTCCCAGGGCAAACTCCTCTCGCTGAGAGCAGTTCACATTCCTGGGCATCTCAATATGGGAGCAGACATCCTGTCGAGGCAGGGGCCGAGGCCCGGGGAATGGATGCTTCACCCCGAGGTGGTGAAGCAGATATGGAGAGTGTTTGGCCAGGCTCAGGTGGACCTGTTGCGACTCATATGACATCGCACTGTCCCCTCTGGTTCTCTCTGACTCATCCAACTTCACTGGGGCTGGATGCCATGGTACAGATGTGGACGAGGCTTCGTCTGTACGCCTTTCCTCGGATTGTTCTGCTCCCGGGAGTTCTGGAGAGAGTGCGCCGGGACGGGGCCCGTCTGTTGTTAGCAGCCCCGTTCTGGCCGGACCGAGTATGGTTCTCGGGCCTGATTTCTCTCCTCGACGGTGCTCTATGGGAGATTCCCGTCAGGAGAGATCTCCTCTCACAGGCGGAGGGCGCGCCCCCGCCCAGAGCTGTAGAAGCTGTGATTGTGGCCTCTGAGGAGGCACAACTCGTAACTTCCGGTCTCTTAACCGAGGTTGTTGAGACCATCCTCCATCCAGAGCTCCCTCTATGAGGAAACTGTACTTCTGCGGAGACCGCCAGCCCGACCCAGCTAACTGGCCGTTTGGTACAGCTCTGGAGTTCCTGCAGGCCTGTTTATCCACAGGGTTGACCCACTCCACCCTAGAGGTCTTTGTGGCAGCCATTGCGGCCTAATACGCCCCTCTCGGTGGCCATTCAGTGGGAAGACACCCTCTTCCTACACGTTAACTCCGCGGTGTGCTGAGGCCGAGGCCTCCGGCCAGAGAAGCTTATGCTAAGTGGTGGATCAGGATGCTGTTACATAGCCTCGAGTCCTCTGATCTCCCCTCTCCTTTGGGGGTCAAGGCTCACTCCTCCAGAAGTTGGCCTTCGGGACGGCGGGCCCCGCCTACTTTAGCCACTCTTGGCTCCCCTTTCTCTCGCCTTAGTTGTGCTCTTCCACACTAGGCAGGGATTTGCAAGTCTGGCGGCGTGGACATTCTCGTTCCCAAAGCGTTTTCCGACGGAGCTCGAGTTCCTGAAGAGGAACATCTCAGGTTACGTATGTAACCATGGTTCCTCGAGGGAACGAGACGCTGCGTCTCGGTGCCATACTTCTGGCCTCCCTGCCGGCGCTTGCTTCATTCCTGAAGCTGACGCCGGCTCCGCCGCACGTGCTTTTATAGCTTCCTGGCCATGACGTCACCCGCTCGTGTCTTCTCGCCCAGCTATTGGACTGATTTCACATGTGATTCAGAGCGTGGTCACAGAAGCGTTTTCCGATGCAGCATCTCGTTCCCTCGAGGAACCATGGTTACATACGTAACCTGAGACATTTATACAGAAGTCTAACGATTAGCAGACTGACGAGGACAATTCCTCTCGTAATTGAACGGAAATAATGGTGGTAACCACCCAATGATTGTGACATACTGCAAACACTCTTTAGCTCTATTCTAAAACCTACTGAGCTGTCTAGCTGTCTAGTCCCTACATAGAAAGCAGCCTAACTGAAAGTGAACACCTTTAAAAAAAATTGTCTACACTGGTTTAATCTGGTCTCAGTTGGTCATCCGGCTGGCCGGTTTTAGCTGGGTGTTTGGAAACCATTGGGACCATACAGCCATAAACCAGTCAAGCACCAGCATGGAGAGGCTCAAAGATCTTAAACCAGCTAAATCAGTTTTAAACTGGTTTAAGTTGCTTTTTGTGACTAGGAATCTATTGACAATTAATTTCTATAGAGTTTTTTTTAAGTTAATATTAAATTAAGATACATTTAATTGAGAAGCAAACACACTAAGCTATTAAGTGTTGTTATCTGGAGGGGAAAAAAAAGATCAAATTTAAGTGAGAAAATCTGCCAATGGGGTATAGATAAATTAACTTGTTTTCTGGCTGAATGGGTTAATTTTCTTACTTCATTGGTGTCACGGTCATGTTGTGTGGAGGCAGGCAGGACGACGAGGACGACAAGGATTCTAATAATGACTTTTAATGTAGACACAACAAGGCAGATTCAGGAAGGAGAGACACACACATTCGGGGTAACATTCACAATAACCGACAAACCAGAATACCAGAGACAGGAACTAATATAGGACAGATAACAGGGAGGGACGGGGGGGCCCGGTGCAGCTGATGGATCGATGGGTGACGGTGGATGCGAGGGAGCTAGGAGCCGAGGTGGAGCCACTGGGTCTATGGGCCGAGGCGGAGTCCGGGCCTCGGAGGCTGTAGGCAGAGGTGAGGGAAACTCCAACCCTGGCGACCCTGGAGGATGGCAGTCCCGCGGGGCTCGCACCGCAATGATGGTGGGCTGAGGGCGAGCAGAGAGGCTGCTAGACGACAGCGGTGGAGGAGGCTGGAGCGGGTGGGGGGGCGGGCA
>NW_015548226.1:809844-822525 GCF_001515605.1 Sinocyclocheilus anshuiensis | reverse complement strand
TGTGGTCCTCAAGAGAGCGTTCCCCCTGCTCCAGCAGGAGGATTTGGAAGGCGGGGTAATCCATAACAAAAAAAATAAAAACTGACAAATCCCAGAAAAACAAACGAGGGGAAAGACGCCGCTATACTTTACTTAGGGTCGGTTATTCTGTCACGGTCATGGTGTGTGGAGGCAGGCAGGACGACGAGGACGACAAGGATTCCAATAATGACTTTTAATGTAGACACAACAAGGCAGATTCAGGAAGGAGAGACACATACACTCGGGGTAACATTCACAATAACCGACAAACCAGAATACCAGAGACAGGAACTAATATAGGACAGATAACGAGGGGCAGACAGGTGAGCACAATGAGGTGATTAACTAATAATAAGTACGGGCTAAACCAACAAAAGGGGAAGAAACCACAATAAACAGTCCACAGGGGCGTTACAATTGGCAGATTTTATATTTTTTAAGTTTATTTATTTATAAACATTTTAAAAAGCAAGGCGTAATATCTTGTGTCAGTTTACTTTTCATGTAAATATATCTTAATTTAATAATGCTTAGATATTTGTACTGGACAAAAAAACTGAGCACACCCCAAAAATTATTTACTTAGTATTTTGAACATTTTAAAAATGTTTAGTTATAAAACGAGTCAAAAATACTGAATATAATTTCTGCAGAGTCCAATTTTAACATGTTGCTGAGTTAACAGCAGCACACTCTAATACTCTAATAAAATGAAGTATTGGATAAAATATTATTTTACGTAATAATTTTAAATTCAATTTACATTTTTCAAAATACTTTTCAGTGTTAAATGCATACAGTATCTATAATCAACATTTGTCTAAATTCTTGGATCCATTGCATTATGGGACTTTGTTCTCTAAGAAGGATTCATGTGATGCTGCCTTCGAGTTCTGCTAAAATGAAGGTACAATAGGAGGAATGCAGATACACAGCTGTTTAGGTTTTGAAGCAGAAAACTTTAACATGCTGGTCAGCGCTGGTCAACAGGTTAAGAATTACAGACCTTCCTACCACCTTTGACAGAACCAATTGTGGAAATGCTTTTGCTAAATGTAGCCAAAAGTATCTAATTAGTTGAAACGGGCCCTTTTTTATGATGTCTGTAAGAGTTAATATTTCTCATAACATTTACACTGACCTGAGTGGTCAAAGTTCATTAATCATACTGACTGCCCCATAATTACCTCCCTGTCTTACTGTGAGTACTAACTGTCACTCTCACAGACTGACAGGTCATTGACCCAATAGACCACAGACATTTTCATTTCCCACTGGAGATTAGGGAGTGGGACATTTAATTGCCCTCAAAGCGTTTACTGCACCGAGTAAACAGGCTCAGGCATTTACAGTGTGGTATCTTGACTTGTGTTTATGCCAAGAGTACTTTGCGTGTGCCCAAAGCAGTGAAAAACCCAAATGCTGCTCACACTGAATAAAATTCTGCTTAGGTGAATAATATATTCAATTATTCACCCATCTTTCCATCCATCAGTCAAATGCCTGTGGTTTGGATGGAGAAGTGGACGATTATGGGCGGGTGTAAATACGGGCCCTGTTCCATAGTTTCGCTTTCACTGGATTCATAATGGTGATCAGATGTGTGTATGGACAATAGTATTGGGACCCACCTTTTAATTACTGAATTCCGGGTGTTTCAGTCAGACCCACTGTCATAGATGTATAACATCAAGCACCTATCCATGCAGTCTGCAGTTTCCAAACATTTGTGAAAAAAATGGGTCAATCTGTGGTGCTGTGATAGGATGCCACCTCTGTAGTAAATCAATTTAGAGCAGTGGAAACCTGTTCTGTGGAGTGATGAACCACACTTCTCTGTTTTGCAGTTCGATGGGTGAGTCTGGGTTAGCAGATGCCAGGAGAACATCACCTACTTTACTGCATTGTGCCAACTTTAAAGTTGGGTGGAAGAGGGATGATAGTATGGAGTTTTTTTCAGGGGTTCAGCCCCTTACTTCCAGTGAAGGGAAATCTTAATGCTTCACTGTACCAAGACATTTTAGACAGTGCTATGCTTCCAACTTTGTGAGAACTGTTTGGGGAAGGCCCTTTCCTATTCCAGCATGACTGTGCCCCAGTGCAAAAAGCAATGTCCATAAAGACATGGTTGGGTGAGTTTGGTGTGGAAGAACTTGACTGACCTGCACAAAGCCCTGACCTCAGCCCCATCCAACACCTTTGTGATGAATAGGAGTGGAGATTGTGAGTCAGGCCTTCTCATCCAGCATCAGTGTCTGACCTCACAAATGCTCTACTGGTTGAATGGGGGGAAATTTCCTACAGAAATACCCGAAAATGTTGTCGAAAGACTTCCTAGAAAAGTGGAAGCTGTTGTAGGTACAAACTCATTTTAATGTCTATGTATTTAGAATTCAATGTCATTACAGTCCCTGTTGGCAATGGTTTGGAGTCCCAATACTTTTGTCCATATAGTGTATATACACCTTGAATAATGCAATGTCACTTTAAATAAAAGCATCTGCAAAATGCAGTAAAAAATATAAATGTACTGTTATAGTTAACTGTCACAATCTGCTAATGTGAGGAGCACGGAGTGAGGAACAAGGAGACGTGGAGTAGACTTCAAACAAATAGACTTTAATTAACATCAATGGAACCAAGAACACACATGTAGCGGGGAAAGACGAACATTCAATATCATGATGGCGGCCCACGGTGGAGCCGACGGAGGGAGGAGCCATGGAGGAAGAATGGCCACCGTCTCCATGGGGCCGACCAATGGTGGCGGAGGAGCCGGAGCGACAGAGGACTGAGGAGGAGCCGAAGGGATGAAGGAGCCTGACGGAGCCAGAGGGATGAAGGGACGAGGCGCAGCCGGAGGATTGGAGTCCCGAGGCGCAAGATGGTCGATGCCAGACCAAGGCAGAGCTGGAGGGACGAGGGAGCCTGGCGGAGCTAGTGGTCTGCCGGGCCACAGCGGAAAGGAGGGAGCTAGGAGCCATGGTGGAGCCTGGACGCTGGAGGATGGCAGTCCCGTGGAGCTCGCGTCGGCTTCCAGCTCTGTTTCCCAGTCTATAAGGTCCCCCTCGAAGTCCAGCAGTCCCAGCTGTATAATCAGCTCACCCTCAGCCGCGGTGCAGTGGACGGAGCTCCACTCCGTGCTCTCTCAGTCTGCGGCATTCTCCCTCGTGGCGGGCTCTATTGCCAGCTCTCGCACCTTGACTGACGTCACTTGCAGCTCCGACTCCGCGGCGATCCGTTGCTCTGTCGCTCCATGTGGCAATGGCTCGTCGACCGCGGCGAGCTCGGGCATGCGCTCCGCACAGCGGGGAGATGGTGGGCTGGGCACTGGGTCCGGAGTGGCACTCCACAAAGGCAGCAAAACTCGCTCGAAGGCCTTCCTCAGACGACGGCACTCTGTATGCCGAGTTTATGCTGGCGTCATAGAACGCACAGAGCGCGTTGTCCGGGTAGATGGAGAGGTTGGCGAGCACCAGGAACAGTCTGTTGTGGCCCTCGAGCGATCTTTCCCCCTGCTCCAGCAGGAGGTATTCAGGGCGAGTGAGGGGATCCATAAGGGAACACTACGGAAACAAAACACTGAGCAAAAAACGGAAACAAAAACAGAGGGAACACAGAGGTAACTGTTTCGGTCTGGTATTCTGTCACGATCCGCTACTGTGAGGAGCACGGAGAGAGGAACGAGGAGACGTGGAGTAGACTTTGAACAAACTGACTTTAATTAACATCCAATGGAACCAGGAACACACACGTAGCGGGGAAAACGAACATTCAATACCAGACAAAGAAACTCCAGAACAGGACTCACTATAAATACACAGGACTTGACGAGGGGATGACGAGACACACCTGGAACTAATGAGCAATCAAACACATTGGAAACCTAGGTCAGGGCAGGCACATGGAGAGGGAAAATCACAGATAAAGTCCAGGGGCGTGACATTAACTGGGCCCTTCTATAATCTTGCCAATAGTGCACAATATTTTAATATTTTCAATATAAATTACCTTCAAAAATAGCGAACAGATTTGAAATAGCACAATTGGGATACATGAAGATCATCACAGCCCTTTTTTCAGTTTTCTCTAGTCTTTTAACACTCACTTAACCTTGTTTTTAAGACATAGACAGCCAAGTTTTATTAAAAGCCCATCTTGCCAGTGGTGAAACACCCCTTTAATTTAGGAAAACAAGACAGAAATACTTTTTTTATTTTATTATTTTTGCAGTGCACTTGCATGCTTGTGTAGAAGACATCATTCATCTGCTTGAGAACTGATACTTGTCACTTCCAATGGGAGAGCTGTAAAAATAAACATACTGAGAAATTATGATCACAAATGATGCCTCTGTATGTGTGTGTGTGCATTTTACCCTTGACACTTACCCCCCGGGGCTCCCGCTCCTCCTCCACTATGCCATGGAAGTGGGGTGAGCCATGGGGGCTCTTATTCATTAACGTGAGTGACAGAACGAGAGTATGTGTGGAGAGCAGAACATCAGGTGCTCTTCGCCACTCCATTCAGCAGAGCTGTTGATACGGGTGAACATGACGGGCGTGACAGTAATGTGAGGGCGGGGGGCATCTCATTCCGACCCCCTCATTCTCCTCCAAACTCATTTTCTTGTTGCTCTTGGCAGGGTTTCTGACTTGAGACCACAATTAGTGGCCTAATGCGATGGAGCATTTATTATAGCATTCTATATGGATTACATTTTACTGATAACATCGTTATGGCATCGATTCCAAACTCATGATGAAAGAGAGCAATGGAGATACACTTATCTGATGCGTCGTTTGCCTTTCTCAACATGGCTCAATGCAGAAAGTGGAACTTTCAAGCAGCTGCTGGTAAATTTGGAGGGCATCTTATTTCACCTCACCTTCAAGTTCAGTGCATCTTCAGCATTGAGCCAGAAGCATGTCTTCCTGATATCAGATCTTGGCCATGTGGTCTCGCTTCTCATCACATCTGCTTTGGATTGTCCGTTCCCGACAAATCTCATCTGGGCACAGGAGATCATGTAAAGAGAATAGATGCGATCGTGTGTTTCTCTTCAGTTTGCAACAATGTCATGTAGTATGTTTCTTAAGCTCACATGGTAGAGCCTGTTACAAACAATATCTAGGTTTTCTTCCATGCATTTTAATGCAAATTTTGGGAAATTGCATACAAATGCTGAATGGAAGCATCAAGATGCAAATAAAATTTCTAAAATAAACAACAAAACTATTGGTTTTTCCACTTCCTAGTAAATTTCACAAATAATTACAAGTAAATGGCAAGTACCACACTGAATTAAACGTGAAATTTTGAAGTAACCTTTGGTCTTTTTAGAAGAACTTTTCAGCTCTTTGCTCACAGTCTTCATCGAGTCTGCAGATGTCTGGCTTTGCTTTAGAAGCTACAAACCTTTTCTCTCTTAATTCACCCCATCTTTATCAGACCAGAGATTGGAGGGGAAATCCATTTGGCATGACATGTGAAAGCCTCTTGTGCAGAGGACCAAAACGAACGAACATATTGTTTCTAACACTATTTTTACAGGATACACTGCCTGACACATGTGCCGATTCTCTACCGCGGAGTAATGATGCTCGCTTTGTCAAGATTTAGTCAGCTGCGTCTGACCCCAGAAAACAATAAAAGCAGAACTGATGAGCTAATAGATCAGGTCAGGTAAGAGCTGGCCAATCACTCTCTGGTCCTCCGACCAGGCGCTTGGCGCAAGACCGGCCTCACAGCTGGTTATCGTTAACGTCTCGGCATGCATGACCACCTGTTATCAATAAAGTGTTGTGCTCGCTCACTTTTTCTCAGCTCGGTCTGTCTGCGACGCTGGCTCATCCCAGGGAGTTAAAAACACCCCTTTGCTCTCCAAGGGACCACATTCCTCCCTGTACATGGGAATTAATCATGTGACAAGTGGTAAGCCAATACACATTAGTTTATGCTTGATGAACAGGCAAATGTATTAGCCAGTGCTGCATGTGGACGTAAAGACCCACGGGATGGAGGCTGTTGTGAAAGACAAACTTGCTCTTGTAGGGAATGAAAGATAAACGGCATCAAGACAGCTGGAAAGAGAGATGGGATGTTCCTAAACTTCATCCCAGTGGACTTCCTCATCATCCTAATGTCAGATGCAAAAAACACTTTTATGAATTACTATCGTCATTAAGAGTTGTTGAATTTGGTGGATTAGATAATCGGTAGCTCTTTTTTGGGGGGAATGCAGAGTTAAGAACAAGATGGTTTGCATCCTGAAACACTTGTAGTTTTTAACTAAATCGAGAACCAACACGTGTTTCTGTGCAATGCCGTGTGGCTCATTATAATGGATGGAAAAACATCTGCATTTAATGGTCATTTATGGAACCCCAGCGTTTTAATCTCAATTTGATTACACGGTTTTCATATCCTCAAATATTTAGTTTATTTGACAATCAATAAGAACAGGAGAGTTTGGTCATAGTTCATTAATTTGCTTCTGTTTAAAGTTTGATTTGTTTAGATGTCAATGAGAATCTGGCTGTTGCACTTGTGCTCCGGTACCAACGGTGACATGCTCCATAAATGGCCCCTAGAGTGACATTCTGATTTGTAAACTGTTGAAGCTCTAAACACTGTGGAAGAACTTAGGGCTGTAGCAATGAAATCAACTGTTAATGAGCATCAGGAGAACCTGATTAAAGTGCTTATGAAGGTGTTTATGTTTGTAGACATGGAAAGTAAAGGCTTGATGCCACAGAAAAACCTCCTTTGGAGAACAAACCACCTACACTGGGGCTTTAAAATACCCGGACAGTATTTTGGACCTCCAAAAAAGCATATAGTGACTACATTGTCTTTTCGCTTGGTTTTTGCAGCGATGCCATAGAAGAACCATTTTTGGTTGTTCTCATTCAGTGAATAGATTCTTAGTGTGAAAAACATTTAAAAAATATAAAGAACATTCTCCCACAATGAAGAACCTTTCAAGGAATGGATAGGTTGCATGGATGCCAGTAAAAAACTTTTTATCTTTAAGAGTGTACAGAGAAAAAAACTTTAAAAGCATTTAAAACTGTTAAAAAAAGCTACACTTTTACTGTTAACAGCAATTCTGTCTGTTTTACAAATATCAGAATGCAGGGATTCTCTCTGAGGGTTTATGGGATTGATTTACGTCTATCTCCACCAGTTTCCATGTTTGGATTTCTTGGAAACGTGTCCTGCATTATCTAAGCAGATACTGTAGCTATTGCATTTTATAGCAGAATTGCATTATCTTGGAAGCCACCAAAGACTCCCAGTTATGTTTGGTTGGAGATTCAGTGTTTTTCCTCAAACTTTAGAAAGTAAAATTCCCTCCTAGAGGTCCCATTGACCAGTTTATCTATAAATAGCAACTATTCATTTCATATTTGGTGGTTTATAAAGGCTTCTTTTAGATTAATGTTCTTATATTCACCACTGATTATTGCCTGATGAAATAGATTGGAGTTTTTATAGGATCAAGAACAAGTTTGTCAGTTACTGTCATGAAGAAATGAGGGCGCTGTTCATTGAGCCAAGGTCACTGTAAACTCTCACTGTTAAATCGAGCACATGGGAATTCAGCTGTACAGTAATTACTTCAGCAGTCTGTGTCTCAAATTAGAACCTGAAAAGAATGTAAGCAAACCAAAAATGAATGAATGCAGTCTTACTCTTTGTAATACTAGGAAGGGCATGCCATTAAAATGCCTTAACATAGTGATGAAAAATCACAACTGAGACCTTTTTAATGCCTCAGTTGGTTCTCCTATATAGTAATGAGATCAACTTGAGAGCAAATAATCTTAATTGTGACTTCTCAGACTTTCAGAAGAGATCTTAACTTTTTGCAATTTCCAGATACCAAAGCCTGCAAGCAAAATGTGAACATATTTCAATATTAACTGAAAAAAAAAAAAATATATATATATATATATATGTCGTCCACATTATTTTGTTCAATTGTTTGGATTTTTATTTTTATTATGTTATAAATTATACATTTTAATATCTTTAAAAAATAAATAAATAAATAAAATAAAAAATAAAAAATTAATATATGCTATTTTATTCATAATTCTTATTTTTAAACAAACAGTTCTTGATTGTATAAACAGTGGTGAATATAAGAAATGGCTTACAGTGCATAACATTTTGACAAAGTATTTTAATATAAAAATTATGATATAAATTGTACTTTTAAAAGGTGTAATTATTCAAAATCTATCTATCTATCATCTCTCTCTCTCTCTCTCTCTCTCAAAAATCTATCATTTATGAATCAATTATGAAATAATAGTCAATAGTTTATATATAATATTTATGTACTGCACTTTACGTGTCCTGAGCTATGAAAGGGCAACCTCAGAGAAATTACATTTGTCTTGTGGGTTTCTCTCTCTGGCTTTCCCTCTCACCTCTATTTTCTCTAGCACACTGACAGTGTGTCATGCTCACCTTAGCAGCTTGAAAAGACAGAAGAATCCCAGCTGAGATAAGGCAGATACTGGCCTGCTAGGGGTAAACTAACAGATAGTAGTAAACCATGTACAGTGTCTTCAGCCCCTGCTCCAGGCCCAGGTGAGGCCTTCCTCTGCCCCTGCAGGTGAACCAGCGAGGGATCTTGATAAGAGGATTAGTTTATAAAACATTTCCCCAACAGCTGCACAAGACTCTTGGCACAAAAATGCCACACTTAGTCATCAACACTAAGGGAATGATGATGAATTGGCTCTTCACTTTCTTTGTCACGGGCCACAAGGAAGTATAAAGGCTGGATTTGGATTAAGGGAAGATGTTAAAGGAAGACAGGTAATCACATTTAAATGAAAAATTTACATTTTGAATATGGATATTTTTCTTACAAAAACGCATCGATTCGCTACAGAAGGCCTTTGTTCACCCCCCGGAGCCGTGTGAGACACTTTTTTTTATGGATGGGCAATTTTTATTTAAGTTCTTTTGGACTTAAGCAATGCAACACCCGCTGAGTGGCATTAAACAGCTTGAAAGATCAAAGACCATTTTTAATATAACTCCGACTGGATTCGTCTGAAAGAAGAAAGTCATATACATCTAGGATGCCTCGGGGGTGAGTAAAACGCAGCCTAATTTTCATTTTTGGGTGAACTAACCCTTTAACCTGCCTTGAAGAAGCAATTGTAGAACCATCGATACAAAGAGAAACCACTTGTCTTTGACAAATTATTTGTGTACTTACAAGAAGTTTCTGTTTTACTACTGTTAAGTTTAAAAAAAAATGACTTGAAAACCAAGCTTTAACTTCAGACAAACCGTTAGAGAGAGAGGATGGAGGAAGTTTAGAAGAAGGCTTTGAAGACCGGTAGAACTGGGTTTCATTGGCGTAACAGTGAAAATGAAAACCATATTCCCTGAAAATGTTTCCAAGTGGCAGTAAATAAATGATAAATAATAAATGGTTCAGAACTGAACCCTGTGGGACACCTGTAGTAATACGTGATTATTTAGATTTAAACTTGTATAGTTGAACAAGTTGAATTATTATTATTATTATTATTATTATTTATGTGTTGATTATGTTCATAGATAGGTATTGAGTTTGATGGGAATGTTATTCCTGGACCAGCAACACACATAGATCTAGGAACATGACAGGATTTCTCTTGTACTGTTTAATCTTACTAGAAATAGTCAAAATAAAAGACTACGACATCTCAATGTTTTGCAGGGTGGAGATCTTTTCAAACGTGGAGTTTGAAGTCTTCGTGACTTTCAACTTCATAAACAACATTCTCTGTCTGCTTGAAACTCTCTTGGGGTGTTATAACTTCACGGCAACATCAGTGATTCTGTACTTGCTCTGAGAATGTGCTTTTCTTTTCTTAGCAGTGCACACTTTTGGAATAATTATCCTGACGAGGTGCCTGAAACATTCCAGTTGTTTTAATAAAGAATAGCTCTGCCAAGACATGAGTAAAGCATTCGGAGTGACAAAAGCGTCTTTAATCAGAACAGGATGTGCCATGGAGGCAGGCAGATTGGGCCCAACAGATGTGGGATCCAGTCCGGATCAATGGAGGAAATTGATAACTGTCTTACCACAAATCTACTAAAGGTATTCAAAAGCTACTTAAAGGAATAGTTCACCCAAAAATGACAATTGGCTGAAAATGTATTCATCTTCAGGCCATCCAAGATGTAGATGAGTTTATTTCTTCATGGGAACAGATTTGGAGTAAAGTTATCCACACAACTCCAGTCCATCAATTAATGTGTTGTGAAGTAAAAAGCTGTGTGTTTGAAGAAACAAGTTCATCATTAAGATGTTTTTAACTAGAATACAAGTGAAGAGTTCAGATGCAAAAGCCTCTTAAATGTCATCTGAAAGTTTCTTCTAAAATGAGCATTTTTATCAGGCTCCTATGTTTATGTAAAGTCATTTCACTTTAATTGCATAGAAAAGGACCTATACATTGCCATTAGAGTAAAATTACTGAACCAAAACATAGGAGCCTGATAGAAATGCTCATTTTTAGCTGAAAATTTCAGATGGCATTTAAGAGGCTTTTGCATCTGAACTCACCGAGTATGCAATATATTACTTTCTCTAGTGAAAAAGTGGTCTCGTCTGAATCAGGGGAGAAACATGCATAGCTGAAGCACCGTTTACGAGCAAAAACAGTCTAAAAAAGTTCTAAACAAATATGTCAGTGGATTTCGATGTGAGAGGACAACAGGGGAGGGACGCTTTCACTGGAGGAAGTGTTTTTATGAATTATGGATTCATATTTTAGCCAAAGTGACAGTTCATATTTCAAACATCTTAATGATGGATTTGTTTCTTACGAACATGTAGATTTTCACTTCACAAGATGTTAACTGATGGACTGGAGTGGTGTGGATTATTGTGATGTTTCTATCAGCTGTTTGAACTCTCATTCTGATGGCACCCATTCACTGCAGAGGATCCATTGGTAAGCAAGTGATGTAGTGCTAAATTTCTCCAAATCTGTTCTGATGAAGAAACAAACTCATCTACATCTTGGATGGCCTGAGGGTGAGTAAATTCTCAGCACATGTTCATTTTTGGGGAAACTATTCCTTTCAAAGAAGAAAATAAAATAGCTTTCTTTTCAACATCAACCAGTCCATAATGGAGGATGACTTGACTCTAAATCTCTGATCTGAAGTTTTGATTGAGTCCACATTTTCAGCAAGTATGTGTCTTTTAGGGTGTTGCTGCTATTCTATTGAAATTAAGTATTCAAGAGGTATTTTTGATCAAAGGTGGGTGCCTTTTTGGAGTCGGCGGTTTTTCATGTCACTATGACTAAATTTGGTACGCTGTGGTTTCAGTAATAAGTGATGTGTTGTTGACGCAGTGAATGACTCTGACCCGAGAGTACAGAGCACATGGTTCCTAATGTAAATCCCCATGAACATTGCATCAACTGGGATCCAAACATGCAGACAATATCACTGATAAATTATACACAAGCAAAACACATTATAAGATTGCTCTATAAATAGGAAAAAAATCAATCCACAGCGCAGACCTATTTATTAAGAATAGCACGCCACACCAATGATGCAACACATATGCATAAGGAAAACCACCTATAGTGATTGGAGTTCTTACAGCAAGAAACATCATACAATTTTAGGGTAAATTAATACAATATTCCCTGAAAATGTTTCCAAGGCAGTATATAAATGGTAAATAATAAAGGGCCCAGAACGGAACCCTGTGGGACACCTGTAGTAATATATGATGACTTAGACTGGCCTAGTTGAACAAGTTGAATTATTATTATTATTATTATTGTCATGATATCTGTCAAGAACTTGCACAGTAAAAAAAAACTGTAAGATTTACCTTTTTTTTTACATTTGCCCTTTGTCAGTCTTTGTTCCGTGTTTTGTGTCTTGCTCCCCATGTGCCTTCCTATGCCCATATTTGGTTAGTTTCCTGTTCCTGTCCTGATTAAGTTCATTTGTCCCAGGTGTTTCCCTTGATGTTTCATTGCTCCCAGGTGTGTCTCGTCATCCCCTCCTCCTGTGTGTATAAATAGTGTTCCCTGTGTGTGCTCCAGGGTCCGGTATTGTATGTTAATGTATGTGAATGTCTCTTCATGTATTGCGTGAGTTCTCCGTATTCCTTTGTCAATATTAAACCCATTTGGATTGATGTACTCCTCGTCTCCCTCCGTTCCTTGTTCCTCAGTCCGCTCAGCAGTGCACCTGTGACAGAATACCGGACCTAAAAGTAAGCGGCACCCCCTCTCCCCATTTTGATTTCCGTTTTTTGACAGTTTTTGTTTTGTGCTTCTTCCCGTGCGTTCCTCCACGTCCCCAAATGGAGGAACGATTGATGTTTATCGCGTTGGCTCAGGCGAGCCCAGACCCCATCGTCTTTGCAAGGGCGTTCGTGCCGCTCGAGGGGGAAACCCTCGCAACGCTGTTCCGGATCGGGATAACATTCCATCATCCCACGGAGCTCCCAGACACCGCCAACCTCGGCTGGAAGGAGGCAGTCATCCGGTGTCTGGAGAGTCTCCGATCCCGATCCGGAACCCCTCCGCCGGCAGTTCCCGAGTCCAGCCAGCCAGCAGTTAATGTGGCAAGCCCGAAGGACGCTAATGTGGCAAGCCCGAA
>NW_015548226.1:798562-808893 GCF_001515605.1 Sinocyclocheilus anshuiensis | reverse complement strand
AGCCCAGGGAGGGCTCCTGATCCCCAGTTCAGCCCAGGGAGGGCTCCTGTTTCCCCGTTGAGCCCAGGGAGGGCTCCTGATCCCCAGTTCCACCCAGGAAGGGCTCCAGATTCCCCGTTAGGCCCATGGAGGGCTCCTGATCCCCAGTTCCACCCAGGGAGGGCTCCAGATTCCCCGTTAGGCCCAGGGAGGGCTCCAGGCCCCGAATACAGCCCCGTAGATTTCCCCAAGGATTTTTTTTTGGGGGGGGGGAGTATGGCTCCAGCCGTAGGGGCTGCGGCCCCGGAGTCCCCAGATCCACCATGGCCTTCCAGAGGGGGGCGTTATGTCAGACTTTGTTCCGTGTTTTGTGTCTTGCTCCCCATGTGCCTTCCTATGCCCATATTTGGTTAGTTTCCTGTTCCTGTCCTGATTAAGTTCATTTGTCCCAGGTGTTTCCCTTGATGTTTCATTGCTCCCAGGTGTGTCTCGTCATCCCCTCCTCCTGTGTGTATAAATAGTGTTCCCTGTGTGTGCTCCAGGGTCCGGTATTGTATGTGAATGTGTCTTCATGTATTGCGTGAGTTCTCCGTATTCCTTTGTCAATATTAAACCCATTTGGATTGATGTACTCCTCGTCTCCCTCCGTTCCTTGTTCCTCAGTCCGCTCAGCAGTGCACCCGTGACACCCTTATCCACCTGTACATTTGAATGCAGTGCACAATAAATAATATTAATAAATAAAGGTGTTACAAACTTTCAGAATTAATCTCATGAAAACATGTCCAGGTCACATTTCACTGGAAAACTTGAAATGAAATAAAACAAAATTTAAATAAATACATTTCTACATGTTTGTGGTCATATTTTTGTGCTATTATTATAATTGTCCATTCACAAAGACCCGCCCTCCTTAATTACTGTTGCTATCTCCGACAAACAATGCCGCTCTCACACTACACATCATGTTAAAAATAATGAAAAATACATTGCAGAGCAAAGAGGAAACTGACAGCACACCGACAGACAAGACAGAGCAGATTCCATCTGGTATCTTCTACCGTTTTGTGGCTCTTTAATGACAGATCACTGTATTGCCTCAGTTAAAGTGGCATGTGAACCAATCGTCTTTTCATGTTTACTTAAAGCACAAACTGAACATGAATGAACATCAGAACATATTTTATTTCAACCATGGAACACACCATTTTTCAAGTTTAAGTCCACCGAAGTTAATCTACTCTCCTGTCTGATTTGTGGTTGGGATACAGCTGCAGCTCCTGGGCATGCGCACATCAATATAGCGTATACTTTTTTTCATGCTGTACAACAATAATTACTGTTTCCCTTTCATGGGAACTTCGAACTGCGTCCTCTAGGGGTCGCTATGGGGAACGCCTCGTCGTGACCCGTGTCTGAAGCATACATTGAAAAAACACCAACTCGTTGGCCGGCGACAGCCATCATTTGTCAAGTTTAAGTCCACCGAAGTTAATCTACTCTCCTGTCTGATTTGTGGTTGGGATACAGCTGCAGCTCCTGGGCATGCGCACATCAATATAGCATATACTTTTTTTCATGCTGTACAACAATAATTACTGTTTCCCTTTCATGGGAACTTCGAACTGCGTCCTCTAGGGGTCGCTATGGGGAACGCCTCGTCGTGACCCGTGTCTGAAGCATACATTGAAAAAACACCAACTCGTTGGCCGGCGACAGCCATGACGTCACTACCGGTGCGACTATAGTATAAATAGGCGCCGGGAGCACACATCATTCTCTTCGTCTTCATTGACTGTTTTGTTTGAAGCGTGCATTTCTGTGGTAAGAGCGATCTCTATTCATCTCATTATGGCGAGCACTAGCAAAGCGTTTAAGGATGTGTGCATCCGTGTTGACGTTGTTTAACATCTGATGACACACACGATCTATGCGTTATTTGTTTGGGCGAAGAGCACGCACGCGATGCCTCCGAGGGGGCAATCGGCGTGCACTGCGAACGTTTTTTTTCCAAGGGAAAATGCTCCGCTCTCGTTTGTCTCTCTTTTTGAGGAAAAAGGGGCAGCGTCCTCTAGGTTTCTTGCCATGCTGCGGACGCAAGCTTCAGACGAAGAAGTGAATGATGTGTGCTCCCAGCGCCTATTTATACTATAGTTGCACCGGTAGTGACGTCACGGCTGTCGCCGGCCAACGACTTGGTGTTTTTTCAATGTATGCTTCAGACACGGGTCACGACGAGGCATTCCCCATAGCGACCCCTAGAGGACGCAGTGTCTCGTTCCCTACTCAGGGAACCATGGTTACATAAGTAACCTGAGACGTTTTGCATTATTGTTTAGGGTTGGGGTAGGATTTTACCTATTAGATTGCGTTAATAAAACAATCTAATAGGTAACATTTTTTATTTATTGTTAGTTTCTGGCTGTAGCTGTCGGACAAGATGGCAGATTCTGCATTATGATTGGACAGATCGCCTGTCAATCAAGCTCTTTGTGAAAGGTCAATTATTATTAGTAGTAGTTGTAGTATTACAGAAATGTTTTTATTAATGGAAATCTAATAAGAATCATCATTGAGATTATATATTATTAAAAATGATGATAGATAGATAGATGATAGATAGACTTCCTTTAATTATTTAACTATTATTTTCAATTTTTGAAGCAATGCAACCATTTATAGCCTATTCATGTCATTCTAGTATTTCAGTTCCAGCCTGATCTGTAGAAAAGTGTTTGTTGGAACAAATCACCATTTCAGGTTTTTATTTCTGCTTTCCCTATTTTCTGCTTCTGTCAATGCCTGGTACTTTAAAAAGAGCTGTCAGGTTCAGTAATGAGGCCACACACACACTGAGATACACAATTTAGTTTGTTGTCGGTCTATGAAAACAAATGTAGCATGCACAAATAGCAAAGAATTAGCCAATTACAGTAGCATCATATATCTCAATTAAAAGAGGTGGGAAATCATCATCTAAGCAGTATGAAAAGCAGCCTCATTATCCACATGTAACTTCAAAGTGAACGACCATCCTGTTTAGTCTTTGTGACTGTGGACATTAGCTAAATTACATAGCTTATTAGTTGGTCCATGGTGTTTAATTCATGTGATAATGGCCGATTTTGTGTTCTAATTATAACATGAAGCTTTCCTCTGTAATCATGTGTTTTAGTCCACAACAGTTTGACATGTGAAAGCCAGCTGTTCAAATACTAAAGAACAGCTGGTGTTGAAATGCTAAAGTGAGAATATTCTTTTGCTCGCTGATCCAAGATGATTCCTAAAACCATTTGGATCTAAAGATCCAAAATCATTTTAACGCCAGGCTCAGCTGTTGAATAAGGGTTTTAGTTAAAGGACACTGTAAACTTTGCTTAAAGCTCTCTTTGGGGAGTGAAACATACCGATGTAATCAGTGAGCTTTGAATGTCTACTTTTCCTTTTGAAACTTCTGAAACAGTCAAAACACGGGCTTACAGCAACTAAGTGTGTTGCATTCACTGACAAGCCCAATTTTAGACTAACATTCCCAACAATTTAAACTTTCCATCAAAGCTAAAAAGTGTTTAAATTGCCATTGTGATGGCTTCTCATGCGTTTTAACACTTGATTATATTACATCTTTCTATCAATACAGTGGGTAAATATGCCACATCAGTAATCTTAAAGAGAGATATCTGAATTTATCTGTTTTTGCAATAACAGCCTCCCCATATTTGCAGCTCCTATTAGGAACTATTATACGTATATATTTTTCCAGGTTACATCTTGATTTCACTTTATTTATTTATTTTTTTTACATATGTTACATAATGTCTTCACTCACTCAATGCAACCACACATATTCAGTATTCAGCAGTTTGACCTGCCTGCTAACAAGTTAGCCAATCATAACAGAGGTAATTTGCATATAGAAGTCTAATTGGTACAGTAGCAAACCAGACTACAGTATTTATAGTCAGTAGAGAACGAAAATGGTCATGTAAAACTAAATTACGACTGTTGTGAGTGCATGAAAACATTATAACTGGACCTCAGGGAATAAAATTTAGAGGTTACAGGACTGAATAATACATTACGAACAAGGCGCTGCTGGTTCATGTACCCGAGCAGCTCCACTACCATTGTTTTTGAGGAAAGACAGATGCAGTTCTATAAGCATGACTTGCGTACAGTAAACGTTTTCCCTAAAGCGATTTGAGGGCATGGCGAGTCGTCCATGTTTTTAATAATGCAGGGATGCTTTCTCATTTTCTCCAGGAATTGAACATGAACTTGTCCTGGGACACAACATTGGTCTGAATTCTTGTTTTAGAGCCCATCTTAAGTGCAAAATGTAATCTGAAGTCAGTCTCTTTTACACAGGCTGTAATAAAAACGCAGCCGTGGCTTAATGGCCACCGTCTTCATGAGGCAGGATATTGCTGAGCTCTGAGTCTCTGGAACACCTCAATGTTCAGTTTATATGGGCCTGTGTTCTTTCGTGCCGGAGGGGTTGATGGCTGATCGGTGGGAGTGTCATGGTACAAATCATGACAATAGCTACGCAGTTTGAGATACTTGGTATTTATTGTCGTCTATAAAAGCATCTTGATGGGATTTTTAAAGCTTTTATTGACTTCTCCACATACAGAGATGACCCTCGTGGAAATGTTTGTCTGCTGGGAGCTGGAATGTTCTTTGGGCTCTCAGGTTTGCACACCAGGGGGCATCTCTCATAAGACGCCTTATCCTTGTTCCTTGTCCACGGCTTCTACGAAGCAGAATTCACATAAAGGTAAACCCCTTAAGAAATTCTGCTGAGTCCTAAGTCCTGGGCAGTCTTGGATCAGTTGCTGTAAAAAGTAATTTATTATTAACTACTAATTACATCTTCAACATTAACACTTTAGTATAGGGACCCATTGCCACTATTAACTGGTTGCTTATTAGCATATTATTAAAATATTGGCTGTTTATTAGTACTTATAAAGCAGATATTCTGTATGACCATATTCTACATCCCTAATCCTACCCAATACCTAAACTTAACAACTACCTTACTAACTATTAATAAGCAGCAAATAAGGAGTTTATTGAGGCAAAAGATGTAGCTAATGATTTGTTAATAGCGAGAATTGGACCTTAAAATAAAATGTGACCAAAATTGCATTAAAATATTCTTAAACTCACCAACATTTTTAAAGGGAGGATACATTTAAAAAATATATATTTTAATGTTAGATGTTACATTTTTATGTTTAATCCACTATTGTTTTAAATATAATTGTTCTATACAGTATTTAATGCAATTACCTCAGAAGTAACTGTAATTGAATTACAGAAAAATTAAGAGTAATCCCTTACTTTTTCAAGGGAAAAGTAATTAAATTATAGTAATGCGTTTCACCCAATTTTCTCCTGCCCTGTGGAAGTTTTGAATTAAAGTATAAATATATAAATTATAAATATTAAATATAAAAAAATAAATAAATATAAGCTGTAATTTTCATTTGGACTGTCAAATTAAATTTGAATGTATCCATATATTGTATAAATGCAAATTAAATTAGGAAAAAACCTGAGCATAAAATTACACAAACATTTAAAACTTGACCTCTGAAAAAGTCTCAAAGGTTATATAGGTAATATAATTAAAAAATTGGAAAAACTTAAGAGCATGTTCTAAACTGATTTATTTATTTATTATAAGGAAGAAAGACCTTTTGAAAAAATGTAACCAATGTAGGACAAAAACAATTTAAAAGATTAACGGACAAAAAAAAAATTTGCATAAAAAAAAAAAGAAAACCAGTAAAAAAAACACTTAATAACCACACGGATATCTTAGCACCTGCATAGTAATACCCTGAAAACCACCTAGAATTACCCTAGCAATACCTTAAATGCCATAGATATGTATATGTAGATTCCACATTCGATCACTCCAGACATGTCGATACGTTCGCCATTTCGGAACAGTCAAAACTTGGAAATGAGATAAGCATTCACAAATGAGAATGTGTTTGTGTTTTTATATTTACATTTACATTTAGTCATTTTGCAGACGCTTTTATCCAAAGCGACTTACAATTTGGGGATATATAAAGCGATTCTTCTTAAAGAGGCAAACAGATACAGGAAGTGCTTGTAATACCAAGTTTCTAGACATTGTTCAAATAAGTACAAGCTAGAAAGAGAAGGAATAAATAAAGAGAGAGTTTTTTTTAATTTTTTATAATGATGATAAAACACTCACGTGCAGCCGTCTGTCTCTTCTGTTGACTAATCGCTTGGCCCGAGTTATGACAGTGACCAAGCAGTTTAAATACTCTACGTATTATATGTATTAACTTAATATTACAGGTTTTTAAACTATAGTAACTATGATAACTTTTAATGTTGTGTTAGCTAACAGCTTTGCCTCGTTGTATTGTGTTAGTTTAGCAAAATCATCTGCTGAAGTCAGATATAGAAATTCATATATGCGTAACTAACTACAGTTGCAGATGCACAGTCATTTGTCTCAAATGTTCATGGACCGGCTTTGACCGTTCCAATATTGCCGACGGCTTATGTATAGTGGCCCATAGGAACAGCCACTAATGAGGAATGTGTGTGTGTGTGTGTATATATATCACATCCAAAATAAAAGTTTTTGTTTACATAATATATGTGTATACTGTGTCTATTTATTATGTATATATAAATAAAAATACATTAATGTATATATTTAAGAAAAATATATGTTTATATATTAAATATATTAATATTTAATATAAAATATAAGAATATAAATATATAAATGTATATACACATGTAAATATTTTCAAAATATATACTGTATGTGTGTGTATTTATATATACATAATAAATATACACAGTGCACATACATATATTATGTAAACAAAAACTTTTATCTTGGATGCGATTAATCGTGATTAATCGTTTGACAGCACTAATATATATATATATATATATATACACACACGCTGAAAACAACCTAGAACACCCAAGCAACTGCATAGTAATGCACTGGCAACCACCCACAACAGCCTAGACACATTAATAATATTTAGAGAGATTTAGCTTTAGTTAAATCATTTGGTATTTTAACTTGCGTCAACCTGCTTCAAATCAAAACAATTTTCCTGACAAACACAGTGCCAAAACTGACAGATACAGCATGGAGACATGGAATATTACAGTGTGCTATGTGATCCATGCCGTGGTCCCTATCTATCAGTCATGTTGACCGGTGACAGATTACCCTGTCATACAGGACTACACTCTTCACAGTGTGATTGGCAATGGTACCTGACTGTATTCTTACAGCATCTGTTTCTAATTGTATCAAAAAAACTGAAGAGAGGAATCAAGCGTCCCTCCGGAAACTTTAAACTCATTGGGTCATCTTTCTCCTAATATCCTGCTCAAGATGCAATTCATCCATAAGTCAAGTGTGCTTAACAGAAAGTGTATTGAAAAAGATTCTTCCTCTGAAAATAAGGCTTTAAATAAATATTTTATTGCATGTAAAACTGTAAAAACAAACCGGATGTTTTCCCCTGTAAAAATAGTTGATGAATAAAACGTTCAAAAGAACGTCATTTATTTGAAATGTAGTTTTTCAAAATAAAATTTTATAGAATTTTCTATAATAAATAAAAATAATTGTATTTAAAAAAAAAATCTTGAAAATCTTGAAAATATTTAAGCTAATATTAGCATTACCTAGCTAACCTCTGCAATGTCTTTTAAAAAATGTAAATGAAATGTCAACTTTACAACTCCGGTGGTAAATGTCTTAAAGTTCCTATGTTTGTGTTCACGGAAATGTCTGAATTTCACTTTGTGCGGTTGCAGTCAGGAAACCCGTCTATGTTATGTGCAAATAATTTGCATTGAACGCAAATTTTGACGACACGTTGTGTAAACCTAGACCCGCAGAGCCAAACAATAAAAAATAAATGTTTGTAGGTGGCCAACCAACACTGAATAGGACAAGGTTTGTCCATTAATTGATCTTATTATTATCTTATAATTGAAGTTATTTCATAAATAAACGCTTGGTCTTGCTCCCCATCCTGAGGCTTTGCTGTTATTGAGCGCACAGCAAAAACACATTTGTTTGAAAGGAGGAAAAAGCCCCGCTGTTCTACACTGAGTACTGCTGATAATGATTAGCTGGTGCTGAAACCAATTCGGAACAATACAAGTTCAGAGGAGTCACTTTAAGTGATGTGGGAAGGAAAGTGTTTTCGCGACCGTATGGAGGAAACATTCCAAGACAATGAAGTCTGGATTGGAAAAAGAAGACAGAGGCGTGCGGAGGAGCTCGGCGAGACTGGTGCGATGGGCCGGGGCGCAGATTCCATGGCATCTCGCGTGTTCTCGCCCTGTGACCGCTGGATCGCAGCGCTATTTTGCGGTTGGGATTCATTAATGCGACCGGCCAGACAGTCATCGCCGTGATGATTGCATGGTCGCACCATCGCTGATGGGAAATGATGCGGATCAACCTGGTTGTTGAGAAAGAAACGTTTCTCACGGTTATGAGCAATAACATGTCACGACCTAAAATTCTTCGTAAAAATCATAAAAATGTATCCCACTGCCGATGAAAAGACTAGTCTAGTTGAAATAGTTTAGCTGCCAATTGTTAGTCCTTGAGAATCTGAATTTTGGCAAATGAAAGTGAAATAATGATCTCGCTGACCTCCTGCAAGCAATGAACCACTAGAGCATCATGGGCGCTCTTTTCACACTCTCTGTGCCTGTTCACTACACATTTGTGTTTAATATGATGGCAAGGGGAAAGAGGAACAGCTTGACGAATGAGGCTACAGTCTCTGTCATCGCTCAACAGGCTGGTGTAGTCCTCACAATGGCCTCATTTCCTAATAATTTCCAGTCCCTCATAAAGAGAGAGATTGGGGAAAAACACTCAAGAATGAGAAAATAACCCACCATAGCAGATTAGCGTTTAAAAGAAACTCAGAAGGCCTTGCACAGGTCCAGGCGGTCATTTCAGATGCTGAGGTGAATTTCAACCTAGGATTAATGGAGAAATGGGCAATTAAGGACAAGCAAATAATTACGCTCAACTGGCCCACAAAAATGGACAGCAGGTCTCTTCTGAGAGAAAAATACAATACTAATTTGCAGTTTTAAAATTTCCATTATTTCCTATACATGTTGTTGATGTCAAAGGTCATGCAGCCAAACAAATTCGACAGTATTTTGGCACAAATCCATCTTTCACTTGGTAAAAGTTAGTCAAACTAGATAGATGCCAACACCAAACTATTTAAGGTAAAATAAAATAGGACCTAGACTACATTAAATAAAATTAAATAGTATGTGTCAATCACAATGTTTGTGTTTTTAACCACTGGCTTACAAGTGCTTTAATTACAAGTCTGCGAACAAATCATTTGGATGTCAAAATGATCTAAAATGGAATTTTTCAATTGAAAGTGTCATGTTAATAATTTAGCATATTACTGGGTCTGTGCTGCTCATAGTAATATTAAAGGGTTAGTTACCCAAAAATTAAAATTCTACCATACTTATTCACCCTTATGACATTCCAAACCCGTAAGAGCTTCGTTCATCTTCGGAACACAAATTAAGATATTTTTGATAAATTCCGATAATTTTCTGACCCTGCATAGACAGCAACGCATCTACCACATTCAAGGCCCAGAAAGGTAGTAAGGACATCATTAAAATAGTCCATGTGACATCAGTGGTTCAACCTTAAATTTTATGAAGCTACGAGAATACTTTTTGCGTGCATTGATAACAAAAATAATAACTTTATTCAATTTCAATTCAATTTAGTCTCTTCCATGTCAGTCTTCAATGCACGTTCACGACAGTACCACAACAGCAGAATGCCAGCTCTTGCATCAGCAGCACCACACATGCGTCGAAGACTGTCACGGAAGACATGGACTATTTTAACGATGTCCTTACTACCTTTCTGGGCCTTGATGCATCGTGGTACTCTCGTGAACATGCGTCAAAGACTGACACAGAGGAGAATAAATTGTTGAATAAAGTCGTTATTTTTGCTTTCTTTGTGCACAAAAAGTATTCTCGTAGCTTTGTAACATCACAAAGCTCACGGATTTCATCAAAAATATCTTAAGTTGTGTTCCAAAGATGAACGAAGGTCTTACGGGTTTGGAACAACATGAGGGTGAGTAATCAATGACAGGATTTTCATTTTTGGGTGAACTATCCTTTTAATAAAGGCCAGTTTTAATTTTGGTATTGAATCGCAATTCGATCTGCAATGTAAAACGTCTCGGTTACGTATGGTAACCCTCGTTCCCTGAAGGAGGGAACGGAGACGTCACGTC
>NW_015548226.1:797630-797927 GCF_001515605.1 Sinocyclocheilus anshuiensis | reverse complement strand
GATGACCGACGAATTGGGATCTCGCTTAGAGAGACCAATCTACTTCGAGTGTAAACTAAACGAGCCAATGCACGTTGGCATGCGATTATTGGATCCAGCTGCCGCTGATCACAGCATGAGTATAAGTTGGCAGCAGATGTAGCGCATATTCATGTTTTCGCTGAGGAGCCGAGCCGGTGACCCGGCCGCTCAGCGGTGGTACAGGAGCTGTGGCGATGGGACGTGACATCTCCGCTCCCTCCTTCAGGGAACGAGGGTTACCATACGTAACCGAGACGTTCCCTTTCAGTCGGTCAC
>NW_015548226.1:765315-797337 GCF_001515605.1 Sinocyclocheilus anshuiensis | reverse complement strand
GCCCAGGCACGTGAGGCAGCGATCGTGACCATCACCCAGCGCCAGGTAACGACTGCATCCAGAAACGCCCGGGTGGTACGTTGTCTATAGCAAGACTCACATCGTCTTTATTCGAAGTAGATTGGTCTCTCTAAGCGAGATCCCAATTCGTCGGTCATCCGACGTGACGTCGAGAGTGACAGACTGAAAGGGAATCTGGGTTCTGAAGCAAAACCAGTTGAAAACCACTACTTTTAATGCAGCTTTCAATACATGTAGACAAACACCCAGGAGTGTCAATCTGAGGTTAGGTGTCTTGCTCAAAGATATTATGGTGACAAGATACCATGATCTTAAACAACTGGCCACACCACACCATCTGAAAATAACTGCTTGCTACTTGCCGTTCCCTAAAAGCTCATTAAAATGAGAAAATTAAAAATGAAACAATATATGTAAAGCTTGTAATTTCTAAAATCTACCTATAATTGGACTGCTTTCAGCTTATTTTCAGGTCAAAACCAGTCAACAACACGTCATAAATCACCCTACAAAAAAAAAAAAAAAAAAGGTTAAAAAAATTGTACATTGTGATATTGTTTTTGTGACAATTAAAGGTACATTTCAAAATATTTCTTGTTTATTTTTAGTTAGAAACGAACAAATACTATTATGTGTTATTGTTATCATAGTACATAAAAAGCCTTGTTCAAAACCAGGTTCTTGCCATACCTCAAGCTACCAATGATGATTTATATTCAGAGTTGTTGTGTTTAATTTGGCAGGGGAAAAAAATCAGTTTCATCTACAGAAAAGCAAAGCCGAAGGACAATTGACGGTTATCTGCAAGCAATTTGCATTTTGATCTTTGAACCAGAGATGTCGCTAGAGAGCTCAATTCCATCGTGTACCTTTATTAATATATAATGAGAATTTAACGAGAATAACCACTGGGGAAAATGGGAATTACAATGAGTGTTGAATGAGAAGAGAATTGTCATGAAAATAATGGCACATCGTAATCGTCCTAAACAGGCTTCATTAGAAACATAACTTGGACATGTTTTCATGAGATGTACCCATATACCTGCACTTGATCCTATTGCCATTTTCTCTTGCCACACAATTTTGTGCGTGCTGCGTGACACGCGGTGTGATTTTGTACCATCAAATGTTCTTCTAAATAATCATTTGCGCACATTTGCCAAAAGTAAAAGGAGTCCCGTACAGAGTTTATTAATGGCCTGTGATGTTGGTTTGATGTGCATTTGTAAGTGTTTTGTGGATTATAGGTTTGACCTGAGGGCTGCTGATCCTGTAAAAGATCTATTTTCTTTTAAATGAAGTGAAGATAAACTCTCATTGAAATTCAATCCTGTGAAAATCCTCAGGGCGTAAACAAGCCCGTCCTGTTGGGGGCAATTTTCACCTCACAAAATAAGCCAAACTCCATTACAATAAAGCAAGCAGGTGGAACATCAAAGAGAGCAGGGGAAACAGCCATGAAGTAAGCTGGATAATAAAATTTAAGTAAATCGTGCAGTACATGTGATTCTTAAAAGGTGCAAATGATTACCAAAGAGGAGGCGCAGTGTTCGGAAAGAGGAAGTGGAGAATAGGGAAAATTAACAGAGCTAAAACGGACAATAGCACAGTAATTGCTTGAACTTAAAATGCCACAAAATTAGCTGCTCCTTCTGCATCTGCCATGAATGAAAGCAGAATTGACGTTTGTTGTTCCAGCTTTGCAAATAACAGGTGTGTCGGTAAAAGCATGAGAATCACAAATGCCAAACAAGGTGAATAAAGCAGTGGATGTGTAGCCGTTAAACTTTCACCCACTAATAAAAGAGCAGTTGTCACGCAATGCAGGATGCAGGGAAGAGCATGCAGGCATATCGCCTCAAACAGCAGCCATTCGCTCCTGCAGCCTCGGTCTCGCTCCATTGGAAGTTGTCAGGTTTCAAAGACCACTTGGGTTGGTTTTGCAATCATTTTACCTTGCATCTATACATGGATATTGACCATGTCCAACTAGAAGTTGTGAGGGCTTGTTTCTCTTTCAGATTTCAATGTAAGGATTCACTGGAAAAGCACCTTATATTCTGAAGTCATGCCATCGGTTTGTGTGAGGAACAGACTGAAATTAAGTTGTAATTTAATGGAAAATCTGATCTTGAAGATTTGAGAAATGAATCTGTCCCATTCATGAATCACGATTTAATCAGAAGATAATCAGGTTCATCAATCAGACTGATCCAATTTTCAAATTCAACTAACTGACCTAAATGTTGTATTGCCAACAACAAAAGCGTAAAACAATGCCTAAATAACTATACTGGTTAATATTAACCAGTAGCCTGTGTAGCCTATGTGACATGTTTGGTAAAGAATAAAATTCCAGCTTAGATTTAGATGGGAGAAGAAAAAACACTGTTAAACTTCTGTTAAAAATTGTTTTATAAATGTATTTATTTATGCAAGTGCTTTAAACTGATAAAATAATATTCAGCAAGTGCACTAAACTGATAAAAATGACAGTAAAACAATGAAAATGTTATGAAAGATGTTCTTTTGCTGTTCTTTTGAACTTTCTATTGAACAAAGAATCCTGAAAAAAGTATATCGTGATTTCAACAAAAATATTAAGCCGCACAACAGCATTCAGCATTGATAATAATAATAAATGTTTCTTGAGCAGCAAATCAGAATATTAGAATGATTTCTGAAGGATAATGTGACACTGAAGACTGGAGGAATGATGCTGAAAATTCAGCTTTGCATCACAGGAATAAATTACATTTGACAATATATTCAAATAGAAAATAGTTATTTTAAATGGCAATAATATTTCACAATATTACTTTTTTTACTTTATTTTTAATCAAATAAATACAGACATGCTGAACATAAGAGTCTTTAAAAACAAGTTTTACAGACCCCAAACTTTTGAACAGTAGTGTACTATAAGAACAAGTCATTTTATTAAGACCAGGTTCATTAAATAGGATATTTTGAGTCTTTATTCTCCAGTTTCTCACATCAAATTTGACCAAAATGGGAGAGAAAACAGGCCAAATGCAAGAGCAAACCAGTTCTGGATCTGTTCAACAATTGTTGTGTTGGAAATGTATGGCACAGTGTATAATGTCTTGTTGAGTGTTCGCTGTATAAGCAGCCCCTTCAAATGACAGGATGTGGATTTGCCACAGTGACAAGGGCACAAACACCACAACATTTATTTTTAAACCAATTAGAACAAGGACAGACAGAGCAGGCCTAAAGAATACCACTTCTGTGTGATCCTCTGAAAGGTAGCACTTCAGCTACAGACCAATTCTGATTCTCTTGGATCAAGTTTCTACTTACAGTTATAGACACCGGAGTGCTGCCACTTCTATAGGAAATGTGAAGATGATGATGGTACATTCTCCCAGCTGGGTGCTGTTGGGTGAAACATTGACACTAATGACACTTAAGTTACAAACAATCTGTTTCCTACATTGCAGAACATTGCCTGGTTTCGGTCTAGCTTTAGAGATGGAGAAAAATGTTAGACATAGAAGGAACATATAAAAACGATTCATTCTTTGTACCCATGTCCACACACGACAGAAGCATTATGGATGTTTGAGGTGTTGGGCATCATATCGTGAGGTCTCCAAATCTTGTTTGTTCGCATTCTTTCGCGAACAAATCATTCAAATCATTGATTCGAAGATTAATTCTACAAAACATCTTCTAACGCAAAGCTAGAGATCTATGGAAAGCCAAATACCGTATGACATCTGCTCGTGTGACCCTTCGCCTCCGTCTGCCTCATCCCGTCTCTTCAGCGGCTGTGAAAGGCAGGAAACGACAGTCTCATGGTCAAAAAATGATGGGTCGTAAAATAATGATTTAATATTCCACTTCAGAGTTGTGACAGGGGTGTGGAACCGACTTTGATGATCGTTGAATAGGCAATACTGTCGTGAAAGGGCTGTCGTGTTTGAGGCTGGATATTAGCATGAACTTCTCAATCTGTTCATCATGTACAGAAAAACACGGCAAAGCATCAACAAACTCAATGAACCCTCAGCAAGAACGGCAGGACAAGGTGATACACTGAAGTCAATGCTGAGAAAAAAATATTTAGTGATTTTACCTTTTACATATGGATAATTGATGAATTGTAATGAATTTAATGAAAATTTTAAATATAAATATATATACATTTACACTACTATAAAGCTTGAGGGCGGCAAGATTTGAGAGTTTTTGAAAGAAGTCAATAGAAATATTATGAAATAGTAGTACAGTTTAAAATTAGATGGGTCATAAAATAATGATTTAATATTCTGCTTCACAGTTGTGACGGGTGTGGAACCGACTTTGATGATTGTTGAATAGGCAATACTGTCATGAAAGGGCTGTCGTGTTTGAGGCTGGATATTAGCATGAACTTCTCAATCTGTTCATCATGTACAGAAAAACACGGCAAAGCATCATCAAACTCAATGAACCCTCAGCAAGAACGGCAGGACAAGGTGATACACTGAAGTAAATGCTGAGAAAAAAATATTTAGTGATTTTACCTTTTACATATGGATAATTGATGAATTGTAATGAATTTAATGAAAATTTTAAATATAAATATATATACATTTACACTACTATAAAGCTTGAGGGCGGCAAGATTTGAGAGTTTTTGAAAGAAGTCAATAGAAATATTATGAAATAGTAGTACAGTTTAAAATTCTAATTTTCTATTTGAATTTTAAAATGTAATTTCTTGCTGTGATGCAAAGCTGAATTTCTGGCATCATCATTTCAGACTTCACCGTCACATTATCCTTCAGAAATCATTCTAATATTATGAAATAGTAGTACAGTTTAAAATTCTAATTTTCTATTTGAATTTTAAAATGTAATTTATTGCTGTGATGCAAAGCTGAATTTCTGGCATCATCATTTCAGACTTCACCGTCACATTATCCTTCAGAAATCATTATGATATGCTGATTTGCTGCTCAAGAAACATTTATTATCATCAGTGTTGAAAACAGTTGCTTAATTTTTATGGAAACTGTGATACAAACTTTTTCAGGATTTTTGAGGAATAGAAAGTTCAAAAGAACAGCATTTATTTGAAATATAACTGTTGAACTTTAGATCAAATGTTTACTTTTATTTAAAAAAAAAATCCTATTCTTAATGAGTATTTTTGCCTAATTGTCCAGTTAAAATATCTAGAAATCCATGAAACAAGATTAATTACTTGAGAAGCAACACTGCATAAGATATAGAGTATTTTGTCTAAAAATCTGTTAGTTAATAAATGAGCCTTTTACTTACTAATAATATCTTGCTTTTGTTGTGATCAAGTAAAACTCATGCTACACTAAACGGTCCCACTTTATATTAAGTGGCCTTAACTACTACATTTAAATTAATCAGTTGATGCAATGCACTTATTGTGTACATAACATATTTTTACATTGTACTTATATTTGAAGAAATAGCTGCATGTAATTACATCTGTAACTTAATTTCTGTAACTACATTTATAATGACACTGTTAACCCATCCCTTACACCTTAACCCATCCTTAAACCTACCCATACCACCAAACCTGTCCCTAACCTTACCCATATCCCACCTCAATAGCAGCAAAAGTGTTTTGCAATACAATATGAACACAATAAGTACATTGTACTTATTTTTTGATGTAAGTACATAGTAGTTAAGGCCACCTAATATAAAGTGGGACCCACTAAACTACAACCTCACTTGGTTCAGAAGGGAAGTGTTTGTCTTGGACATCGGTCTCTTTACATCACACAGGCCTGAAAGTGGACACACATGAAGCCTTACGGGGCTGTTGGCAGACGTGCCACACGTTTTCGCCGGTCTCAGGAGAGCCTGGGTGGGCAGACAAGTGATCTAGACACAGCGAGAGAGAGTTTTTAACCTATGTTATTGCATTCTTCTGTCTAATAAAGCCCCTCTCCCACACTCACTTGCTCAGATAAGCAGTGTTAAGGGTCTGTTTGTTTAACATCTAGATTTAAAACTGGTTGTCTTAAGCACATCTCAGTTTAAAGGACTGCTGACGTTATCTGACAGGGCCAATTTAATTATCTGTAACTGTAACGCTGTGTTTACGCTGAGAGTGAGTGATGGGATGCAACAAAACTTGATCGCTCTCATTATGTCACACTGCAGCGTAAATAGTGTAAAGGGTTCATACTGACAGCAATCTGCAGCAAAAAGTCATTTATTTTAGGCAATATGAGCAACAGTAATGCTCACATGATCCACAAAATTTAAGTCAGCATCACATGTATCATTTGCAGAGAAGGCAGGAAGGCATTAAGATGAAAAAACCCATCAAAGATGGTGGACAAAAATTACCATTCAGAACTGATGTTGGGAAGATTTTTTAAAATGTTTTCAAAAGAAGTCTCATATGCTCATCAAGGTTGCATAATACAAAATGCAAAAATACAGTGAACATTAATATTATGAAATAGCATTACAATTTAAAATAATTGTTTTCTATTTTAATTTGTTTTAAAATTTCTTTTTTTTTTTTTCCTGTGATGGAAAAGCTGAATTTTCAGCATCGTTACGCCAGTCTTCGGTTTCACATTATCCTTCAGAAATCATTCTAATATGCTGATTTGCTGCTTAAGAAACTTCTTAAAATCGTATTATTATCAGAGTTTAACAGTTGTGCTGCTTCATATTTTTGTCGAAACCCTGATACGTTATTTCTGGATTCTTTGATGAATGGAAAGTTTAAAAAATGTTATTGTGATTTTTAATCATTTTAATGAATCCTTGCTGAATAAAAGTATTCATTTCTTAAAATAAACAAATAAATAAATAACATACTGACCCCAAACTTTTGAACAGTAGTGTACAGTATATTAATAATTAATATTTTTATTGTGTCCTCTTCTCCATCATTGGTAAAGAAATCTAATTATGCTACATACCTAACATGATCATATTATATGCTGTAAAAAATTATTTCTCAAAGTTGTAAATAAAACATAAAACATATTTTTACAGTAGGTTTACAAGAAAATACTATGTTATACTATTTTAATACTAACCCTATTCAATCTAGTTAATAATATAATTATGCTAATAATCTCTAGGTAATGGGAATATAGTCACTATATGTATGTATCAAATCCTGTGATGCTCCAAATATGGTTAAACCATATAAAAGCAAGGGTGTTTGTACAGTAAGTGGTTAAAAAGAGAGCAGAGTGTATTTGTGGCCCGATGAGGTGACTCAATATGTGCTGTGAAGCACAAGCAATTGAAAGCAAAATAGACATTATCAACTGCAGCCTTTTACACAGCTTCCTGGCAGGCCTCTCCTGGGGAAAAGTGTGTGCCGTTCGCTCACAAAAAGGATCTCTACGGCCTGACAGAGAACACTGTAATTGGTATTTGTGGCAAGAGGCTAACGGCCAAGGCCTCCCATTTGAAGTACAAGATAAGGATTTCTGCATGCAATTACAGCTAATGCCGCATTTAGCAAGGCACAGAGAATGGGGTTTAGCAGGTACATACCTAGAGAGTGCTGGAAAATACGGACCGCAAAGTCACACAAACACACACACATGCACTCAAGGTTGTGCAACAGTTTTACAGCTATATGAACAATAAGTAATTTTATAAACAATAAAAGGTGTCACTTTTAAACTAACCGTGCTGATTGTTTATTTGGCATTTGGGACTTTTCCTAATGGAGGTTTAGGGTGAGCTGCCAAATGTTGGATGAGAAGAGAGAGAGTCTGCAAGCAAGCAACATGCAACAAAACTAAAACATTCTTATCATAATCAGACTGCAAACATGCAACATTTTTTTCTTAATGAAGTGATGCGGAGAATTAATAAACGCAACAATCTTTAAAGCTGCAACTATTAAAAAAACATATCTGCAATGCTTTTCCTGAAATTAAAATCGATGCCATTTAATTTATTAAAAAAAGATGTTGCTAGTCTTTTTTGTGAGTGATTCATCTACACACATTTTTCTAAAGACAAAGGTCAGTCTTCGAAAACTTTCATCACTGCAGAAAATGAAGTTCTTTCTCAGTATTTTGTCTGATTTTTACTCCAGAAGCAAAGCTTGAGATACGTGTTTGGGCTCGTTTCTGACAAATTTATCAAATTAGCTTGAAACAGGAACAAATATCGGCCAATGGGGTAAGAACTTAATTCAAAGAGAAAGTAATATTATTTGTCTTATTATCCCAATGACAGATATTTTGTCGTTTTAAGTATAAACTCACTTAATTCTGATCATTTTCAAATACTGAACAAGCAATTTGTTTTTCCCCAGTGATCAAAATGTAATAATTTGTTCTGCCTCTGAAATTATTTTCCTTTTCTCAGTGAAAAGTTTCTCTATATGACAGGTGTTTGTTGGAAAGAAACTTTTACCCCTTTCATATTAAGACACTTGTTCTTCTCCACTCAATTCTGGATTAATACAGGCCCTGCATATTGTTTCCATTGAATATTTAGTTTCAGTTGGAAATACGACACATTGTAGGAATCAAATGAGTTTTAAATGGCTTTTACAACTTCCATGTTGTAAGAAGTATAGCAGTGCATAGCGGTTTCGATGCTGAGCATATTTTTGCTGGCCCTTGCATGCTAATAAACCCATGTATCAACACAATCTTTTGCAATATTGGCTTTTATGCAACCTCCAATAATAAAGTGAACTACTCACCTATTATCAGGCTTGATGCAAATTCCACACACTTTCTTCAAAAGTGATTTTATGGTGTCTATAACGCCTTCTCTGCTCATTACTCACTGTTATGTGATTCAAAAGATCATGCAGCACTTGTGTTTCACCAGTGGGGGGCAACAGGAGATGAAAAACCCTGATTGTCAAAGAAATACAATCATATACATGAATTCAGTTGCTGTTATATGTTGCCTTAAATATTATGAATAAAAATAGTGCAATGCCTACATGTCTATCATGACCGTAAAGTTCATTACAGCATAACCTGACTCCTGAAATCAGTCAATCTAGTAATGGCAAAAGAGCACTACAATCTTCAACAACTACAAAAAAAATTAAAAAAAAAAGAACCTATTTTGGTGTCTGAATTTGGGAACTAACTAAGCAGAGAAGAAAATACTGAGTTGGACTGCCATCCAAATTCATTTTAAGGTTCTGTTCTCTAATTATAAGTTAACACTTGTTTTGTCTATTTTTGTTTCTCCCGAGGTATTTTAGGAGAAACATCTGAGTCAAAGTTGATATTTAAATTAAACATGACTGAGCTGTTAAAGAAGTGGAAAAGGAAACGAAAGCACTTTAAAAGGCATGCTCATTTAAAGATCAGCGATGGCACATAAAGCTTTGTTTATAACAATGAGTCCAGGAGTAAATAAATTCAGGGGGAAGCAGGGGGTTAATGTGTGTGTGGTTTGGCTCGAGCGGCTGCCCGGAGCAGGAGTCAGAACATCATTAAACCTAATGGATAGGATGTGGTTTCCCTCTGGAGACACACCGCTCAGGTGAACTGAACTCCACGATTGGACCGTGGAGGCCTCCAGTCACTCTAAACCGATTGGTCAGCTGAAACAGCCAATGAGGTTGAGTAGATCTTACTAGCCTGTGATCTTTGACCATTGGATGAGATGCATCACATACACTGTGGTTTTTCATGGAAGGCATTTCCAAGACAAATTTATGGACTGATGAAAGGTCTTATGATGAAGCTGAAATCGCGTTCAGAAAGAGGTCGTTAAGGCTAGCGTAGAAGTTATGCCACACATTTGATGAGATCCCAGAGGAAAGTTTTATTGCATAAAGGTTGCCGTTTCATGTCTCAGTCATGTTTAATTTAAATATTGACGTTGTTTCTTTAAAAAACATCTTGGGAAAAATAAAGAGACATAAGTGAGTTACATGTTGATGTACTGTTCAGTATGAAAATAGATAACCCAGGTTCACTGGAAAAACATGCCTTTGGTAAGGTTTCTGCAAAATGATATTACATTGCATCTTGCATGTTTTGCGACACTTTCGAAGTGATTGTCCAGTGAGTGGTGCTAAAAATTTTGTCCGAAACTGATGAATGTGGCAACGTTTCATTACGTCGGCTGTTGTACTGTATATATCACAGCAGTTTGGATATGAAATGTTTGTTTCTTCAATAACGCCTTGGGAGACATAAAAAGACATGTGAGTTAAATGTTGATGTATGAAAATAGACAACACATTGGAAAAACATGCCTGTTGCAAGATTTTTGCTATATGATATTATCGTTGCTTCTTGCACGTTTTGCGTCACTTTTAAAGTGAAATCATTTCATCCGAAACATGTGAAGCTGGCAACGTTTTATTATGTTGCTGTACTGTGCATATCATGGCAATCTGAATATAATATTTTCGGGGACTGATGCTAAAAGCTTGTTCAGTTTTATCTGAAACAGATGAACGTAAATATGGAAATGATTTATTACGTTGGCTATTGTACATATCATGGCAGTTCAAAAATGAAATGCCATTTAAGTGGCACAAAAAGAAACACTTTATTGCTTTTGACAAGAGGTCATTGTACCATTAATACATCCTGTAAGTTTCAGAACTCAAAACATTGTCATTAGTCTAAAAACAGCTTATATTAAAGGCAGTCTGCCAAAACTTTTGGAATGTTCGACTCTATGATGTAATAGTGGGGATAAGCACCGCCTTCACAGAAGATGATCAACGCCTGCTTCTACATCACTGCCTGTTTAGCCCCGCCCACCGATTCACCATGTAGTGTTTACGAGAGAGGCGAACGCGCAGATCTACGCAGAAACCAAATGATAAAGATGGCTCCGAAGACAACAAGATGCTGTGCAGTGCCAAGCTGTGGAAAAACATTCTTTGCATTGCTTTCCTTCTGATCCCAACATTAGGTGATCCCAACGTTAGGAAAGAGTGGATTAACTTTATTTTTAATGAAGATCCAGACCGCGTCAGTAAGAACTTGGTCCTTGGTTCACTTAATTTTACCATGGATTAGTTTACAAACAAGGCACAATTCGACGCGGGATTTACAAAAAGATTGAAACTAAACGACAATGCTGTGCCGACTATATTGGATCGGACAGCAATGTCACAACACAAGTGCGAGTAACTATTTTCATTACGTGATCTCTATTGCTTTGTCTCTTCTTACATCGTTTGACATGTATTGAGTTATGCGTTTTTGACCTAAATCACAACAGTGTCCATCTATGAAGGATGCAGAATCTCAAACACACAAGTGTTAGCCAATCATAGCAGTGGGTGTTTACTTCTGAGTCTACAATCCGCCACGCATATTCAAACAGAGCGTTCTGATGAGGGGGGTTAAAAACAGGACAGAAAATAGCTTATTACTTCTAAATTATGATGTTTTTTGATGTAAAAATCTTGATAACATTATAAGTGGACCTTAGAGAACAGTACAAAATAAAAAACAGAGGCAGTTCATGACCCCTTTAACCGATATATAAATAATTACAGAAGCAAATGTTACAAAAACACATTTGCTGAATCAACCATTTGCTTTTACAAGGTTTTTTTTTTTACTTTAAGCTCTTTTTTCATGACTCGTGTTTAATAGACTCGTAGAGCGCTTTACAATGCAAGTTTACGTGTCAGAAAATCAATACATATTAAACTGAATGTGATGCAAATATCAAAATGTACAATTTTACCAATCATGCACTATGGTAAAAGAGTTTTGAGGTCATAACATAGTATTTGTGCAAGGAACTGTGTGAAAGTGTGTGAGTATTTAGTAAGCGATAATCTGCCCTGTAATCATAATTTGTGTGAAAATGAAAAAGGTTAGTGTTTTACTGCCACTAGTGGTCATTTTAGCCTTGAAATTGCAGTGAATTGTGTACAGTTTTTCCTATAGTCAGGGTAGTGCCATATTAAATTTTTGGCAGGACAGAAAATGAAGATGTGAGGGAAGGAAATGCAGTGCGTTCAAAGGATTGTACTGTTGTTTAACAAACGTCTTTACAAAAAAAAAGTAATAGACAAAAACTCCATAAACCACTTTTACAAATTCTGAGTTCTGACAGATACATCTAGGATCTTTAGTCTTTACAGTGCATGCCATTTTAAAAAGCATATTCCTCATTTTCATCTGCCTTACATTCAATATTGCATCTAGTCTGATTATGGTGTATGAGCCTAGTTTGAAAATTGACATGGATAGCATTCCTTATTCATTTAAACCTGACAGAATTTGATGAAAAACATTTGAGTTCATAATTCGATCTCTGACTCCTGATTGCAGACAAATCTATGCACAATTTGAGAAATCTGAAACTCTAGACAAAACACATGTGAGCCTATTGAGGTCTTTTTCTCAGAATAAAAACTCATTGTCAAGGAGAAACAGTTACTAAAGAGATCTCATTTCCTGTGGGACAAACTTTTAATTGCTAAACTTGCCGTTGAAGGGACAGTTAACCAAACACTTGATGGTAGTCATTGACTTCCATAGTAATTTTTTCCATAATTGTGCAAGTTAATGGCTACCGGCAACTGTTTGGTTATGAACATTCTTCTAAATATGTTCGTTTGTGCTCAACAGAAAAAAGAAACTCATTTAGGTTTCGAACAAGTAAATGATGACAGAATTTTCATTTATAGATTTCTATCTCTTTAAATACAATATGACAGTCTGTTATCAACTGATTTTCGGTTGAATGCGGCCGGCCCTCTTTCAACATGAGGATGTCATTTTTAGGATTTTGAGCTGCTAAGCTCTCCGAAAATGTTTTCTGAGAATTTATAGCAGCAGGAAAGATGTACATATTTTCATGAAACGCACAAACCACGAACATCACACATGTCGACAAGAGCAGATTTACTCGTGCTTGCTTAAGCTTGCTGTGCTGAGGCCGCACTCACGGTTTCAGGACGAGGAAGGGTTGATTAGATGTTTGACAAATCATACCCCATGCACCAGGCCCCCCAGACACCCATATGACTTACATTGTCTGTCTTTTCAGTGCTGGAGAGGCAGGGAGTGTGTTGGGCCGAGGCGCACAGCGCACACACACTGTGGGAGGCAGAAAAGGGCCGTAACAGGGTTGATGGCTGCTGGATTATTTTCATTTCCATGGAGTTCTGCAGTGCGTCTTATTGTGTCTGCCCCGCTTTTTGTGTGTGTGCATGAGCGCTATCAGCAGCCTTTTCTGGCCCGTGGACTATTCGCACAGTGATTCATGACAACGGTAACTGTGGCCAGCCCCCACAATGCTTTGCTCCCCAGCTCCCAAGCAACAGGCAGTTCCCCTCGCTCTTTCTCTCTTAGCTGGGAAATACCTAATGAGTTTTTACGGCCAGAAATCTGGCAAAATTTACGGTTATTGTGATAACCCCCGAGTCCAGCAACAATTTAGGCAGGCAGATATATAGCTGTTTTAATAAGGGCTGATTTAGTGTTACTGCTGCTAAAGGATTCCTTTCACAGTAATAGTTACAAACCGCCCCCTGTGCAATTAAACCAGTTGACTTGATGGAGCACTTTCAAACATTGAGTAGGATGCTGCATTGTCCCAACACCTCTCTCTCGCTCTCTCTCTGGTCTTGTCTTTAGCACTTGTCTCTTTCCTCCACGACTACAACTGCAGACCAATTCTACATTCAATTCAGACTTTTGCACAACTTGGATTTTCTTTTGTTGTTCAAATTATATGATATATATATATATATATATATAATCTTTTTTTTCAGTATCATATTCTGGACAGTGCACAAGCCAAATCCAAACATATTTGTTTGATTAATTTCTCTTAAACCTCCTATATAAAACATGCACCATCAGAAAAAGCAATGAAGTCATGTCTGGTCAAAATTCCTTTTCTACTTTCTAAACGGTTTAGACAAAAACAAATTACTCTGCTGGTCTAATAATGTTTATTATATCTTGACAGGATTTAAATATTGCTTAAAGAATTTGCACATATCTCCAATTAACACAGACACGGCAACAAATCCTAGTTAACTAAACCCAGACGAACAGAAAATATAGTTTTAATCAAACTAACGAATCAACATTCAGACCGTATGCCTTCAGCCGGTGATTGATGTCTAAAACCTTCTTGTATTTTAAAACGCTGATGAAATCTTTCATTGAGGTCCTCCCTCTCTACATAAAATGTGCACAGACTGCATGGAAATAAAGCCATTCCCAGAGGTGTAAAAGCAAGCAGGTTAGCGTAGTGTGGAGGGTCGGAGATGTTTGTTATTGTACCTTTAAAACGTTAAGGTTCTCTCTTCTCAGCCGCCCGTGCCAAGCACAAACAGCCACTGAGCCCCAGCAGAGACCACTTGGCAGTGTGCTGAGTGGTAACTCAATATTATTAGCTGCTAATAGAGAAGAGGAGGGGGGTCGGTGAATGAGTCCTGACGTGATGTTTATGGAGCGGCGAGAGAGGGCAGGACGCTGTGGCTGTCAGGTGAAGCCGTGAAGGTAGGTTTGACTCATCAGAACTGGGATCTGTATGCAGTAGAGGGCTGGGATGGGATGGATGGAGTCCATGGAGGTTCATGGAGACTTTTGATGGTTGCATGTCTTCTGGACATGAAGACGGGTGCTATGAACACTGTTAAAAATAAAGGTCGATGCCATAAAGGAACCATTCTGGTTTCACGAAATAATCTTTCAAAAGAACCCTTTTTTAGGGTGATGAGCATTTAGAAAAATCTAAAGAACCTATAAAGAACCCTATTGTTAAATCGAAAAAGTTCCATGGTTCTTCGGCAGAACACAAAAAAAGATATTTTGAAGATTTTTTTCCACATTGTTATTTGGTGTTTTATGTAATATAATTGCGTATATGTGACGGCATTGTGTGATTCTGTAAACGGACTGGTGAAATGGTTATTGACACGAACTGTCCGAAAGAACCAGTTAGCAGAAAATAATCGGACTTCCATGTTTGCCTGAAACTATGGATTACAGGTAATAATTTTGTAAATGTTTAATTTCTTGTATAGACTGATTGTTTTGCTTCATAAGAACTCAGCAAGAACTCATAAGAACTCTAATTTTGTGTTGCGTGTTCCTTTTTTGACTCTCAAAGTGATGGTAGCCATTGACTTGCATTTTATGAATCACCACGGTTTCAGCTAAAAACTTCTTTACTGTTCTACTAAAGAAAATAACTCATCTACATCTTGGATGGCCTAAGGGTGAGTAAATTAACAGCAAATTTTCATTTTTAGGTGAACTGTCCCTTTAAGGCTTTATCCACTCAAATGAAAATATTAATCAGCACACACAAAGACTACATTAAATATAGTATGGTGGCACAAACCTTAAATATTATGATATTTGGTCGTGACATGCAAGAAAAACCGTCATACAGGTTTGAAATTACATGACAGTGAGTAAATGACGATCTGATTGGCTGGTTTCTCGTGACTTCTAGGAGTTGATTGCTCCAGTCCATTAAAAAACAAAGGTGTGTTTACAAGACACAAGGTTACTAAAAATGAGTTAATTTGAGAAACAACTAATCACTGAATTTGTCTGGGCCACTCATAAGCAAGTAAACTGAACATCCACAAGCAGGACAATGAATTCTGCTTCATCTGATGAGCTATACATGAGAGAGAGAAAAATCAGTTCTAATGACAAAGTTTATATTGTACATACTGAAATATGTTTTTTTTTTCTCTCACCAGTCTATTATTGCATTATTATAATATTCTATCTGTAAATGGTGCCCAAAAACAAACTTTGTAAAATGTTTGGTTGCTTGCTTTACTTGTCTCAAATGATTTCTTCCCATCTAAATGGGCAGAAAATAAGCTGCAAGTGTATTTGATGCTGTATATCATTATATTAAGTAAATTAAGTGGAAAACAGTTATTTTGGTCAGATTTGCCATTCTTTTTTGAAAGGTCAGATGAATAAATCATTGGTGAGATTCACCAGACTTGACGTTGAAAAACCTCCCATAAAAACTCACCCAGTTTAAACTTTTTTGGTGATGCTTTTCATTGTGACCCCAAAGAGCCGGGTGCCATCACCCTCCAGGTGGATCCCCTCCGCGCTGAGGTCAGCCCATCTGGCTGCGCATGTAATTGGTTCAGGTTTATTGCGATTTGACTTTATTAAGACAAGCGTGGAATGTGCAGCCCTGATGTCAGTAACCAGAGAATGAGAGGGAGGGAGAGCGAGAATAATCAAGAAGTGGATGAGAGGACAGAATGCCCTGTAGATGAACTTCATAAAGGTCCTTTCAGTTCTTCAGCCCATCAAATCTAAAATAAAAGGATGCAAAACATTGAAGGTGTGCGTATGAGCTGGATCCAGAGGATTCCGGAGGACCGTGTCTGAAGACAGTAGCCTGTTTTGACTAAATGAATGAAGTTATGAGGTGACAGACGCCTCCCCGCACCCTCAGAAACAAACTCGCACTTCACTTAATCAACGCCTCCGCACAATGATCAATAAAACAAACTCTGGAGCACACAACGCCTCAGTTTTATAAACTCTGGGTGGTTGTGTGAGCGTAATGACTGCTCCGAGTGATGGAAGAGCTGTTAAACTGTGAAGTGCAGAACCGTCTTGGGCTCTGGGTGGGCTGTTGGGTCTGGAGGAGGAGGAAAAAAATCTGATGAGTCCAACATATATCATTAGCTCTAATAAGACGTGCAATGGTAAATATTACCTCACTGTTACCATAAGAAAATAGACAAAAGTTAAAATAAATAGACCAAAAGGTATAACCAAAATATTTTGCAGTTTGTTTGAGTTTTATTAGCTTATTCTGCATATATTTGACCACCCTGCTTTCTATTTATCAGTATTGCCATTGACCATTAAAAAAAAACATATTGGTTGACCACTAACTATAATTAAAAAAAATAAAAAATTTAAATTGCAGTAACACATACAACATGTATTGTGCACAATAACACCATTAAAAAAAAGATAATTTAGTAAGGTAAATAGGGTCTGAATGAATACTTTTATCCAGCAAGGATGCATTCAAGGAGACCTATTATGCCCCTTTTTATAACATGTAATATAAGTCTCAGGTTTCTCCAGAATGTATCTGTAAAGTTTCAGCTCCACAGATAATTTCTTATATAATTTTGAAAATGCCTAGTTTGAGGGGAAGTATAAACATACTGTTTTCATGCATGTCTCTTTAAATGCAAATTATCTGCTGCTCCCTTCCCCCTTTTCCAAAATAGGGCTGTGCATTTACAGCTTGTTATCTCAGATACTCTGCTAAAAAAAAACATCTTTTTGGTTTTGATTATCATGTCTATCAAGCTAAAATCATGCGTTTTAAACCATATTAGTTTAAATTTCTGATATACGGTTTTCTGAGCGCACACATTCGAAGCACACACACAGAAAGTGGCTGTCACACAGCATGTGAGTACTAAACTAAGTTCTCTTTCATGTCTTATTGCGCTTGAACTGTCAAATACACACAAGTTTATGTTAAAAACACACGAGTTACAAAAACAGTCGATTATGTCTATGAAGGTAAACAGGTGGGAAAGAAATCGCATGTTTATATTAGATCTGTTTGTCAGCAGCGTAATATACAGTAAGTAAATCAATAAATCAACTGCTCTCTTGTCTCCTCTGAGGCTGGGACTCTAAATAGTGTTCTGTGCTCGTCTGTGCAGCCAAAGACAGAACAGTTAGCATGCTTTGCTCCAACTTTCGCCATGGCATTAGAACTGGTACACCGTTGTCGCTTGCGAAAACACAATGGCGGCGCCGTGGGTGGAAATGTGCAATTTAAGAGGCGGTAATATTATAATAAGATCCCCTTTCTACATCACGGCGGGGGGTTGTTCTTTTTCACATTTTCTGGGTTGGTAATTAAATTACCAATTATACCAATTATAGCACTTAAACACGGAAAAAGTCAGATTTTCATAATATGTCACCTTTAAGGAAATCGAAAGTGAAAGACAAAGACATTTACAATATTACAAAGGATTTCTATTTCAAATAAAGCAGTTCTTTTGAACTTTCTATTCATCGAAGAATCCTAAAAAAAAGTATCACATTTTCACAAAAATATTAAGCACTGATAATAACAAATGTTTCTTGAGCAGTAAATCAGCATGATTTCTGAAGGAGTAACAGCTGCTGAATATTCAGCTTTGCCACAAGAGGAATAAATTGCATTTTAACATAGAAAACAATAGAAAATGGTTGTTTTAAATTTAAATAATACTTTACAATGTTACTGTTTTTATCAAATAAATGCAGCCTTGGTAAGCAGTAGAAACTTCTTTCAAAAACATTAAAAAATCTTACTGACCCTAAACTTTTAAACAATAGAGTATTGGGGAAAATACTAGTAAATTATCTGAAAGAGAAGCAAAATAATTGCATTATCAAGATTTCTCATGTGCCCTGCTGTCAGAAACGAGGTTCCGGTAACCCACTGTGCTCAGGCTCTCGTTTATAATGTCCTAAACCTCTTTTCTGGCTGTCTGCGCGAGGCACTAACAATCCACCTGTTGGAGAGTAAGATGATACTCTCCAGAAGCTGTGACTGTGAGTTTTAGAGAACACACTCACTCGCTTACGGCCAGATGGTCTGAGGGCCGGTGAGTGAGTTATATTATTTCTCATTACAGCGCAGAGCTCACAGATGAATGATGCTTGGATGTGGCTCGAAAGTGTAGAGTATCATTCATTTAAATGATACCCTCAATCCTTCACTGGACCATCTCATCGTCCTCCACCCAGATTTGAAACGACATTGACCATAAACAAGTGAAATGAAGTGGAGAAGCTTACGTTACCACAGCTAATATTATGGAAGCATATCAAGGTCAATCACATTTAAAGAGTGACGCTCAGCTAAACAAAACTAAATTGCCTATAAAACATTGGATTTATGTTGGCAGCGATTGGCGAAAAATACATCCTGCTTGTGTGTCTTCTCTCTAAATAAAGCATAAATCCAAAACGTTGACTCTTTACCATACAAAACACACTATGATTAAATAAAAAGCTTCAGCAAAACCAAAAATTGCTCACATAATGTTCTCTCCAGGTGCTTAAACTAAACTCCCTAGCTCTATACCTTGTGTGACATCTGGACATATGAAAAATGACGAATCAATAGCAGCCTTGAATAAGCACCTCTATTTATTGAAGCAGAAGGCACAATAGCGGTGTTGTTGAAAAACTGCTCAAAACTTGACCACACGGGCCCCAAATGAATGAGGACCTATTCACAATGTGTTTGTCCTGGCCAGAGCCTCAATTTGACCCATCCATCATGCCAGCTGTAGTTTGTCACTTAAGCTCTATCCTCTTCAAAATTAAACATATGGAGACTCTCACAAATATCAACGCAAATGGAGTTTGTAGGCATTGCGAGCTGTTTAAAGCGCATTAAGAATTGCTTTTAGAAAACGTGCTTGTAATTGAAACAACTGATTGCTGTAATACATTTGACCTTGACCAAAAAGGAAAGTCTTAGTCGGGATAAATGGTTTATCAGCTGTTTGGACTCTGACGGCACCCATTCACTGCAGAGGATCCATTGGTGAATGATAATTTTTTTCCCCAAACTACAAATGACAAGAACACAATGGAATTAACAATGGAAATAACTTCAAATGATCTGATGCCATGAATCTGTGGCATATCTAGCAAACAGCTCTTCTAGAACTGTGAAGAGACCAGATGAAATTTCAGAACTTTCTCTTCTGCAAAATGTAGAATGCTTTCAATCCACTTTTTCCCACAGTTGACGCTGATGATTTTGACTGTTCATGCTTTACCCCATTGCATAATTTACACTTGAGAGTTTCTGTCACAGACCACCAAGAGGCACCTCTGTTAAAGTTCCTCTCCCCCTTCCATTCAAAGCACCACGAGAACTTTCCTAAGCTCAAGGAAAACCCAAACAAGCAGAATCAGGAACAGGTGATGAAATAATAGGAGCTGCTGTTCCATACAAGTCCCAACACTAAATGTGAAAGAGTTGTATGCCTTCTTGCAAATATTGCCCTGTACACTCCATAAACCAAATCCTTACTGGAGAACCAATTTCCCAATGATCTGACCCTTGCAAGATGCTGCTGAATAAAACAAGTCACTTGTGATGAACAACATCAAGTAGTGCCGTAAGTCAATCATGAACCTGACTAAAGATGAAAAATACCTACATTGAAAACCTTGCATTAAAGACATCAGCAACTGTTTGCAAGATGTCCCTCAGAGAACAATTGGTGCAAAGCATGCGATAGCTCATAATAAAACGCCTAGGAGTTATGAATGACAGAAGAGAATCTGTAAACCTCACCATGCAGTTGCATAAATCTGGAAGCTGTGTTTTCCTGCCCAAGCAGCAGACAATTTATGCATCCTTGAGCAGGAGTCATTTTAGTAGACTTATCCAATAGAGAAATAAAACTTCACTATTCAGGTCCTACGCAAGCTTAATTTATTCCTGTCAGAAAGTTTAATTGTACATTTCTTTGTGCACAGAGACATAAAACTTCTTATCTTCTGAGTTACAGGAATCTTACGGCCAAGCTAATGGCCCATGAATCAAATCGCAGGAAGATACTACAATGTGGAGTGCTACCATCTTGCCGTCAGTTGTGTTTTCCTATAGTGATCCATCAGTCATCCTACAGTCATCCATCATGAGTTGTAGCATTACAGGGTGAACAGTCAACACAATTGATTACCTTTAAGTAATTTTTACCTAATGCGTCCTCCAACTCGCTAGATTTCTGAACTAGATCATTTTGAGTTATGAAATAAAGTCATCTGACCTCACTGATGACTTCATTAGATCCTGGACTGAAGCTTCATTTGGGTTTAATGTTGTTCTGCGATGTTTGGAACGGGGCCTAACAACCCATCAAAAGAAATTGAGACTTCATTTAATGGGAGCTAAAAAGCTAAGACTCTACGCTGTTGGGAAAAATACTAGAGCTATGCAATTTAATTAAAAATGTGTTTATCTGGCGTGACTTTTGCCGTTTTTGTTGGATTCATCACAAACTGCAGTTAATGATTTTGGACGTGTGCGTTTTCGTCAAGAGTGCCGATTTACAGCGATGTTATCGTTACTGAAACATGCCGTTTTACATGCTCTGGAATTGAGAAATTATAAAATGCGAGAATTATAAATCAGTGCAGAGATCTCTGTTCGCCCTTGACCTTTTAAGCAAGACGACTGCGGTTACAAAAAAACGTTTTGTGCATTCATAATTGGCCGTTTAAACGAGCGTGCTGGCTGTTTAATTTGGGACCCTGTCCAGGGTTGCTCAGGCAGGAATGAAGATTGACACTTCGGGATTAAAACCAACATCAAATTAAATCTAAACACAGAGAAAGCTCAGAGAGGTAGCCGAGGGTAATTAGACGGTGAACGGCAGGAGGTTCTTATCCAAGATTGCCATGCTCCATTTCAGCGATTTTTACAGAGTCTAAGAAAATAGAGACATATAATAGAGCAGTACTAATTTGAAGACCCTACTTATAATGGGGAAAAAAACTGCAGTCTGGATCAAAAAATGGAGCGATTTGGATTGGTCTGTTCTAGTTTACCACTAAAATTACTGCAAGGAGTGCTTGCATTTGTCTATCACAAATCTTTTCCAGTAAATAAAGACTGCTTGCTGCTATCTGAAGTCAATTTAAGAAAGTAGAAAAGCATTTAAAAAAAAATTTAAATGATATGGCCTTTATTGATTTCAGTGCAATAAATAAATATTATTTATATATTAATCTGTAATGGAAAAAAAAAACAATAATACAAAAAATACTGCTTTCATACCAATAGCAAGCCAAACTGGAGTTCATATTTAAGTTAATATTTAAAGTCAGACCAATAGGCGACGTGGATTTCTGTTGAACTTTGTATTTTGTCTGTATTTGAGGTCTGTATACTCAGGTGTGCATAATTCTAATATATATTTCAAGTTTATATTGCACCTATGCATTATTCCTGCTGAATAATAGATCAATAAAATCTTTCATCGACTGTAGAAGAGGAGCAGTACTTAAGATGACACAGTGCTCTCTGAATGTAGGACCGGTCCGATGGCGTAATTACTCCTGATGAATTATGTTACTGTGTTGACCTGCTTTGCCCCTACAGTTGTAGAGCTGTCTCATTGAGTCATTTGAAATTCCTCTCCACATGGCCAAGTGGACTGCAAATTTACATTTTCCACAAGGAACTGAACATATCTCTAAACTTGACGATTTCGCCTGTAACCCCAGAGGTTAACTGGCCTTGGTCGGAGCAGCTTGCCAGTGCCAAACTTCTGGGTTTGGCTGTAATAATTTAAACATAGGTTATGGAGTAAAGCTAATACGTTCCAAATGGGCGTCCTGCAACTTTTCATTTTTGTGATGTTTACACAGCTTTGCTGGTCTTGAGTAACGAGGCTGTGGCTCTATGAGATCTGAGCGTAGCCTTCCTGAACGCCACTGATGGAGAGACACTGAAATGAAAGGGCTACACAAGCACTTGAAAATATGACACTGAATTTGCAGTAAGTTACTGGCTGCTAGATGTTGTACGTTTACAGTGATTTACCATAAAAGCTCTACAGTTATTTTATGGTTATTTTAATTTTTTTACAGTAATTTGTTGAGAGAACATCAAATGATCTAAATGGTTAACGAATAATAAAATAAAATAAACCATACATACAGCAAAATCAAGAAAAACCAAATAATTTGCTCTCAGTTACTCAAAAAAAAAAAACACAGTAAAAGCGAATGAATGAATAAACAAACAAATAAATAAATATCACAGCATAAACAAGGAAGAACAAATAATTTACTCTCAATTATTCAAATCACAGAAAAAATACCACTATGAATGAATATGAACTATGAATCAATCAATCTATCTATCTATTCAATAAATCAAATCAATCAATACATATTACTGTAAAAGGAAAGCAACATAATTTACTCTCAATAACACAACAAATCTGTAAAAAAAAAAAAAAACAGTAACTATATATTGTATTGTAAATAAAATACTAATAAATCCTGTAAAATATTGACAGCAGTGAATTTAAGTATTAACTAAAGCCCAAATTTAGTCACAAACTGTAAGAGGTAAATATTTTAAGTTTTCTTAAGATAAATCTTCATTCGTGTTTTATGCCAGACTATGAACTAAAATGTGAAGGTTCTTATAGCTACCAGTTGAAGCATGATGAAGACGACCATTAGCAGATACATTAATGGCCCAAAATATCCAGAAATGTCCGTTGTGGTCATATAGATTACAGATGTACTGCTTTTTATAGCGCTGTAGAACCCTTTACAAAAATGTATCATGACAACCACAGTTTCCGCCAGAATACCGTAGGTAGCACAGTTATTTTTATTAAATTAAAACTGCGGTAAGCACTGTCATCAAAGAAGCCAAAAGGGAAGAAACGTTCAGAGAGTCTTACACAACTTGAACTATCCCATATTAATTATAGTTTTACAAGGTTAACTGTACTGGTAACTGTGGTATTTTGGAAAAAAAAAAATGTGTGAGGAACAAAAAGTTCTCATCATAAAATGAAAACGGTCATTACCACACCAAATTATTTGATTTTTTTCTGTGAAACACCAAAATAATAGCTTATTTCTCCTTTATTTTAGATTCTAGATTTAAAACAGTATTAAATGGGTATTAAATGATAACAACAGTTTTGTTTTTGGGTGAACTCTCTCACTGTTCCTACAGTAAATCAAATCAACATAATTGACCTTCAAAACAGCAGAGATATTATTCGATTAGCTGATCTGATTTGCACTGAGCTCTGAGGTTCATAATATAGCCATTAAAAAGTGCAGGTCTTTGCATTCTGCATGTTTTTATCTGAGGTTGGCTTAGCATGCTTATGTTGTGGACTAGCGGCTGCCAACCTAAATATTCACACTCTGGCACCCTCATACCACCTTCTATCTCTGCTTAGCTTGCGAAGTCAAAACTTTTTTTCAACATTGTTTTTACTTCCTCTGGGTCTGTGAGTGCTGGACGCTGTTGCGGTTTCAGCGAGTAAAGTTCAGCTGTGTCGGTCTTTCACCGTTCACTGCTAATGTGCCACATTATGAAAATGCATGAGCAGGTGCTGGTGTTTGTACACATAAGCTAATGTGGATGGAGGTTCAGTCCGAGTTCAGAGGTTAGAGCTGCTCGTTGTGTTTGGCATTAGGCCGTTCTGTTCTAGAAATCTGGCTTTGCGACTGCAAATATTTTCAGCCCCCAAGATAAATCACATGTTGCTTTGGATAAAAAGCTAAGCTACATACAGTACTTGTCAAAAGTTACAAACATTAAGATTTTTGAATGTTTTGTTTAAATGGCGCAAGTCTCTTATGTTCACCAAGGCTGAATATATGTGCTTAAAAATATAAACACTAATATTGTGAAATATTATTTGTTTAAAAAACTGTTTTCTATTTTATTGTATTTAAAATTATAATGATCTGTCAGAAATCATTCTAATATGCTGATTTGCTGCTCAAGAAACATTATTATTATCAATTTTGAAAACAGCTACTTAATATTTACACAGAAACCATGCTACACTACCATTCAGATGTTTGGGGTATGTGTGTTTTAAAGGAAATGAATGCTTTTATTCAACAAATATACATTGAACTGATCAAAAGTGACAGTAAATATATTAATAATGTTACAGTGTTGCATTTTAAGATACAATATAAATGTATACACATATATTTTGTATATATTTCCATGTTATATAATTGCAATGGCAAAAGAATAACTTAAAATTCCAAAAGCACAATCTCTTTCATTATTTTGCTTTGAGAAATAATACAAAATATAATTCAAAACATGCTGTCATATGCAGTTCTTTATGGTCATGTAACTGCACTTCAAAACATGTAAATAAAATTAATTGTATTTTCAAAATTTCTTGCAGAACCATCTGCTGAGAATTTATTGGTTACTGTTTATCTTATAGAGCCTGTTGCTGTTAAACGAGTGTGATCTCTCTAAAGGGCACGTGACATCACTCTGTGTCAGCCAATCAGACCAAGCAGCTTGAGATTTTCCCATGCCTGTATCACTATCATCACTTCCTCACATGTCACTGTTTTGCAACATACCGTTTCTATGGCAACACAGCGGCAGAATCCGGAACAAAGTCAGGATGACACGATCAGGTCAGCGGGTACAGCGGCACAAGACTCGGGAACCCGCGTTGCACCGGAACGCCAGCGGCCCTGCCTTTCTCTGAGAATGGCAGCTCTGTTTCTGCAGTGTGACAAAGACGTGCCCTTCCCTTCCATGCTCTTTTGAACCAAATCACCTACCCTGCCTTTTACTCGAGCAAAAGTACAAAAGCATTTGAATTTTAATGTACTTAAGTATTAAAAATATATAATATAAAAGTATCATAAATCTGATACTGTTCAAAATACCTGGGGGAGGGGGGCTTGTCATACCTATCAAAACATTAAAGGTAATCGCTAAGAGGTCTTAATGTATTTATATGTATTTATATCATCTGTGAAAGGCGTAGGACCATAAAATCATCCAATCATATCCCTCGGCCCGAGGACTACGATAGGCTGTCCTACCTGCCTGTCAACGTATGTATTTGCATACTTTGCATAATATAACATAATATTAAAAAAGAGGAAAAACTAAAATTAATGTTGAAGGTTCTTTATGGAACCATCATTTCCAATAAAGAACCTGGTAACACTTTATTTTGATAGTCCACTTTAGACATTCTACTAACAGTGAGTAACTTTGCAACTAAATGTCTACTAGCAGTCATTAGAATATTAGTAGACTGTCTGCTTTATATCTTCTAACACTTTATTTTGATGGGTCCACCACATACAACATACTGACTATAAGAAACTTTGCAAGTATACGTCAACTTATTCTACTAACCCTAAACCTAACCTAACAGTCTACTCTGAGAGTTAGTAGACATGTAGTTGCAAATTAGTGAGAATTAGTTGACATGTAGTTGCAAAGTTACTTATAGTTAGTAGAATGTCTAAAGTGGACTATCGAAATAAAGTGTAACTAAGAACCTTTATGGAGCTGCATTCTGTTAGCATTCATTATTATCATTTTAAAAGCTATAATTTAAAATATCTCATTTAAAAATCAATCCTTCTGCAATTATGTCTGGTGCATCTAGTGGCACAAAAAGTACGTTTATGCACTTTTTACACACCTTTAACTGTTTAATCATTTGGTCAGCATACATATGATGCTATAAACACAAGCACACCCACTAGATTTTGGCTAACGAAAACATCCTTCTAATATCCGACAAGACCAGTTTTGGTGACATATTACAGATAAACAAACAATTTAAAAATGACATCTTCCAGAGGAAATCGCACACATAGAATAGATGTCTTGGCAGTGATCGTGTGCTATCAGGGTCTGAGTAAATTCCAAACTCTCATGCCCTACAGGGTCTGAACATCTGAAAATGACAAACATCATCCTGCAACCCTTTCCTAATGCATTTTGACTTGGTGTATGATTTAATTGTTTTAATTTGGCAGCCTCGACTGGCAGTATTTTCCCGAGTGTGTGAAATGACAGCGAGCGTCTGGAGAGGTTGACCACATCTCTGCTGACAGAGGAACTAATAATGTGGGACTGAAAGAAATGTTCTTTCAGTTGAAGTAAACCAGTTGCTTGTGCATCTCAACCAGTATTATCATTATGTTGAACGTAGAAAGCTGTTTTTCCTTTCAGAACACACAGAGAGGATAATTGTATGGCTGAGTTAACATTAATGAGCTCTGACAGTCTGATTGACTTTTTTTTTTTTTTTTTTTTTTTAGAAAGCAGGGAATATAAAAACGAAAATAAATATACTTGATTTTAGCATGACTTTCAAAGTGCCATGGCATTGCTATACGGTTGTTAGGGTGGTAGCTATATATAGTTAGATACTAAAGTTGAGTACTTCTGGCCTGGGAAGGGTCAGAGACATGGAAGCTCCCGTTTCTTATCTCGGCGTGTTGTTGGGAGTTTCACGGTTGGGCATTGCTGCTGCTGCTGCTGCTGTCATTTCCGTCTTATTTCTGCCCAGGATATTACTCACAGCGTCAACAGACTGGAGGGAAAAATGGAGATCAGCGCTGGGTGTGTGGGTAGTGACACCTGCCTGGAGGGGCGGGGCTTCCCGTGGAGGAAACAGGAAGTCACCCGTCTCAGCAGCATCTATAAAGATGTAAAGACATTATGTATTGAGAACACTGGAGAACACTTTTTTTGCAGATATTACCAATATATTAAATTAAATCAATTGTGACAATGGATCTAATTCAGGTAACATGAGCAAAATTGTTTATTTAAGTTTTTTTTTTAATGTTTTTGAAAGGAGTTTCTTATGCTCACCAAGGCTGCATTTACGGATTAAAAACAAAAAAACAAAAAAAACATTAAGTACTTAAAAACAGTTAATATTGTGAAATGTTATTACAATAAAGTAATACAATTAAAATAATTGTTTGCTATTTGAAAATATTTTAAATTATAATTTATTTCTTGGATGGAAATCTGAATTTTCATTTCTCCAGACTTATTATATAATATAAACAGTTCTTTTAAATCAAAATAAATAATACTTTCCAACAATTGACTGGTAGTTTATCTATGTGAATTGTTCATAAATTCATGTGACAGTTTATGCTTTAAAAATCTAAACATTTAAATAGAATTTTAAATTTAAATTTAGTAAAAATCTAAAAAAGCTTGAAACTTGAAAGCTCCAGTCCCCATTTATTGTAATTGCATAGAAAAAAAAAATAATTTTGTATTACACAGTGTTGTTATTGTCAACTAAAATTAAAACCAGAACTATTTCTTTTTTTAAATTAAAATTAAGCTGAAATTAAATAAAAACATTAGATGAAAAATTAGAAATGTTGGCTTGGCAGCTAAATGAAATAAAATAAGTTTAAGTACAATCACTAAAGCTAAAATTATATTAAATTAAACCTAAAATGGAATATTAAAAAGTGATAAAAGCATTTCACAAGTTACTAAAACTTAAAATAAAAAAAAAACTGAAAATAAAAAAAATTGCTAATATAAATGAATACTATAATATTATATAAAGTCATGTGGGTTTGGAATGTCATGAAAGTGCATAAATGATGACAGTTTTCATTGGGTGAACTATGCCTTTAAGCATGGCAGGGCAGATTTTTTTTCTTGTTTAAAACAAATGAAACATCCCTCATCTTGACACTGTTTCAATCAAACGTGTTGAGCGCAAATCCATCAACACAGACACTTCATGCGAGAATGTCGATGTCAGGATGCTGATGTATGGATTAAAGGTTGCACAAATACCTCTTCCCTTACAGAAACCTGACGCAGTGTATGCTCTTACATTCCCACAATGCATTTCCAATATAGTGATCAATGGGACATGGTTGCTAAGGGCTACCGCTCCGTCAAGCCTAAGCAATGTGTAAGTTCCCATAAAGAAGGGATTTGGGGCTCCTTCCTCATGGTAACGGTTCTCAGTGACCTTTCAGACAATGGCAGACAGGGCAGTAAACGGCCAGCCAAAGCTTTAGAGGACTGAAGAAGAGTTATGGCTAGGAAGGGCTTGTTTCCCATAATAAAGCAGATCCACAGTCCAGAGGGAGCGTGGTGTGAACGAGCCCCCCGCCTTCAGTCTGACGTTCAAGAATGTCCCGCCATATCAGTAATGTTTTTCGTTGAATTTTGGGCAAAGCATAATACAGCCGTAATCATTACATAGCCAATAACCAATCAGATACATAATACATAAAATACATTAAAAATATGCACTCTTAAATTGCACTTTTTAATTTAATATACAGTATATATGCAAATATACAGTACATATAAAAATTATGTTAAGAATATAGCATACAGTATAATAATAATAGTAAGTAAATATATACATATATAAGTATATATAGACAAAACAAAACCCTCTATTTTATTCAGATTTTGTTACTTTCATCAACAAAATTACACAGAAAACAAAAATAAAATATACAAAAATATAATAAACAAATTAAGAAAATTAATTAATATCTAACTGTATTTAAAACAGAAAATATAAAGTATGAATCTATTTAATATTAATATCTAACTATATTTAAAATGAAAAAAATATAAAATATTTTTATTATAGTATAATATTCTTTATAATACAGTCTACAGTATGATACACATGGACACACACACACGCCATGATTGATTAAAAGCCATGATTTATGTGATTTTATTACTTGCTATCAATAAAAATAACAATACACAATACACTTTGTAAAATATTGTATTTTATCATAGGTATGTAGTATCATACATATTTTAGTATAGTATAATAAAAATATCTTTTTACATTTTTATTTGACATCAATCACATTATAATGTAACACAACTGAATATTAGAACTTGAAAAATGCAGTCAACACTACAATGGAATTCCCTTATTTACCGCCCCCCCCCTGAGAATCTAGGATAAAATCATTAGCGTTAAACTCAGTCCAACTGCCAAGTTAGTGTAAATTTAGCGCAGCAGGAGTGGATGATCTATCTTTGGTTCCTTTGCTCTTTTCTCAAGTGTTTATTTGTCTCATAATTCCATTCATCATGAAAAAGCAAAACCTGAGATGAGATGTGTCAGAGTGGATTTAAAGAGCTTAAGACATGTTGCTCTAACAAAAACCTCTGAGAACTGAAGCTACACGGCAACCCGGAAAAAATCGATTCCAGCTGTCAAGTCGCAAACTTGGCTGGAAGATCACAAAAGCAGCAGCTGAGGATAAAACACCAGCGACTCATGGCTTCAATTAGAATCGATTCCAAATCAAGCTTGTTAAAAAAGGCAACAATACAAATCATTCCAAGCACCTTCTCAAACGCTTCCCTCACGCTTGGACTCTGCAGAGAACAAAGCTTGCCTTCAGTCTGAGGCCTTTTGTTGCGCATGTGGCTACTGTAGGCGTCTAGCACACCTGCGGTGTGACGTGAGCGCCTCTCCGCCCCCGCTTTAAAGAGTCTTGGGGTTTTATTGTGCATATCCTTGTAAAAATGAGAAATGAAAAACGGAAAACAGAAACGTCAGCATGCTAAATATGCTCTTATTGGTCTTTATAAAGAAACAAGCCAAGCTGAACGCTCTGTATTCTTGCATATAATGATCTTGCAGGAACTGTCAGGGTGGCAAGTACCCGTGTAATGTAATAAATCATGGTGGACAGTCAAGATAGGTTCATCCACATTCAATGCAGAATGATTTAAGGGGGGATTTAAGGGGATTTAAGGGAATACATTGCAAAAACTTTGCAAAATAAATAACATTTCTTGGCATGCCATTTCTGATTCTCCAGAAGTAAGTTGCAATATTCTGTATCATAAAAGTGACTGTTGTTATATTGAAAATTGACATTAAGTTTAGCTGAAGAGCAATGGAGAAAAAGGTGGTTTTGATGAATCCCGACACACACACACACACACACACACACACACACACACACACACGTACCTTTTACAAGGAGGAAACACTTTGCAGAACCTGGCAAGCTGTGTTGAATCCAGAACGAGGCTTCGCTGCCAAAAACGCACAACATATGACCCATAAATATTCTTTGACAAAGGCAGAAATCTTATCTGAAGGAAAATTTACAAACCTATGGGCCATGAAAACATTTCAGCAATAATACAGTAGCTGCCATTAAGCATTTATTTGACTTGCAAACATACAGATTTTATGCTTTTTTTCCCCTCTCATTATGCAATTTTGTGCTGATTTTGTGCACGTACTATAATAACTCATGTTTTTTTTTTAAAAACCTGTTCTCACTTTCTCTTCTGCTCTTCCATATGTATGAGAAAAAAAGATGTAATTTTGTCTGGCCAAAATATATTTCCAATATATGGTAAATACTGTACATATGGTGTAAATAGCACAGTTAATGTAAATATGTTCTTCAAATTGAATATATTTTTAAACCTTCAAATGCCAAAATATATTGCAGTTCAAGGGGAAATGATAAGTAAATAAATTATATATAATTTATATATATATAATTTATATAATGGGGTGCTGTGTGTACATTAATGAGGAAAAAAAATTAACAAATGATTTTAGCAAATGGCTGCAATATAACAAAGAGTGAAAAATTGAAGGGGGTCTGAATACTTTCCGTACCCACTGTAGTTTATATAGTTCATATATCTACTTTCTATAAAATATATCTATAGTTTATATATCTTCTTGAAAATTAATTCATGGTCAAACACTTGCGGAGACAACAAGCAAACCCTACAGCGCCATTTAGAAACAGATAAAAATCTGTGGAATTACGGCAGATAGCACGTACTAACGGTCTAATCAGATTCAATGATCTATGCTAATCTACAGCAAAAAGTGCTACCGCCAGACCCGGAGATCGGCTGAATGGATTCGAAAACGGTAAAACTCAACTGTTTAACTCTAGGGGAGTTGGAAAATGAGCCTATTTTCAAAAAAAGTGGAGTGTTCCTTTAAAGCAATTTTTTGGGCTCAAAACAAGTTATGCTTAATTATCACTGTGAATTAGGGGTTGCACCGAGTAATCGACTAGTCGACTTCAATGCTCTGCCATGACGCTTTAAGCTTGACGTCGACTAGTCGCTGGTCCTATAGAGGGCGCAACAGGATAAGAAATCTTTGAAGGACTTCCACATTTACGCTCTGTTTCCAAACAGTTCAAATGACAAATAAATGCATACTCTGAAAGCGCTCCACAAGACATGTGTGATTATATTACTGGATGCTCGAAATTGAACGGGAGGATGCACGTTTTAAACAGTTTATTGTACAGGTAAATTAATCGCCGTAATCTAATGCGCTGCTGCACTGTAACGCACACACATAGGCTACAGACAGTAGCGCATAGGCCTACATCACGCACACAGAGTCATTCAGCGCGGAAATGTATTGTCAACACTGTTCTGTGATTTCTCAATAAAATAGCTTAGAAACTGAAA
>NW_015548226.1:760503-765153 GCF_001515605.1 Sinocyclocheilus anshuiensis | reverse complement strand
TCACAGCTCCAGACTTATTTGTTCATTAATGACGTCATCAGCGACTAGTCGACTTCGACTCGACTTTCATCACATAAAAGTCGACTTAAAAAAATCAGAAGTCGTTCAACCCCTACTGTGAATACAACATATTGAAACCTAATACTTGTTACAGACATGATAAATGTCTTCATCTGAGCCAGAGTACAACTAATTGTTTAATTCTAAGCAGATTTTCAATGAATGATTCTGAAGACTTTATTTTATGACTAATCCAGTCACTTTTCACTGCTTGGCAAATTGCAAGTTAAAACAGAAACTTTTTATATTTGACTGCTTTTGCAATTTTGAAAAGCGCATTAAAGCTGATACATACTGTATATATATATTTTTAATTCCTTAATTTTTCTTTTGTGAAAAAAATTGGGATTTTTTTATTTTTGTGAAAGTTTTTATTGATATTTTGAACTTCAAATTAAGCCCCTTTTTTGCAAATTCAGGATTTTATTTATTTATTTATTTTTTTAAGATGCTTTGCAATCAGTTACCATTTTGTTTTGACTTGTCTTTCAGTTTTTAAAACATGGAGAATTTAAAAGCAAAATGTGCAGCTCAAATTTTTATTAAAGCTTTGTCCATTAATATTGTACATTTATTAATTAAACATTTAGCTGCAAACTGCATGTGTTTACCAGCTCAATATTGTATTTAACTTTGCATATACAAGGTTAGTAAGTGATTTTAATCACTTATGTAATGCAAATATGTAACATCTTAACATTTAAGCAAACATTCAGAACTGTGCATTTTAATGTTTATTCTGATGCAAAGCATTATAGACTTCCGTTATAACTGCATTGCGTTTCATGCTTTTTGCTTGTTTTTACAACCTGAGGTAACGTGACCGTCACATTTGACCAAAACGAAACCAAAACATTCATAAAAAACATTTATAACAAAAGACCCAAAACAAAATACTGAGCTCATTCTAGTTTGCACAGCAAGAATCGTTTGCAATATAATCTTATTTTTCTTGAATCGGCAGTTCTTCTTGACGTTATTCTTATCGGCGTGTTGGGGGGTGTTTTCAGAGGTGATGTCATTTCTCTGTGAGACCAGTGTGGCCCTGGGAACCGTCCTACTGTTGCTTTATGGTGACATGAAGGCTTGATCCATTTCCTGTTTCCTGGCAGGGCGACTTGGCAGCGATGAAAGCTTAAAACCGGCATTTAGTGTCAAGAGCAGCCTGAACAAAAACCTTGTTAGCAGCAAGTCAGGCACTAATTAACCGGTATTAATTTGGCCTGGCAAGGAGACATCATTATAATACCCAACTAAGGGAGGGGGACAGCGGACAGCGTAACACACCGGTGCAACACTTTCCCCAACAGACACACTGTAACCCAGTCAAAATATGGAGAACACTCGCATTCACTGCTTTTTCTGGGAAAGAGGAATCATCGAAGAGTTTTATCAGGCCTCTGTGCTCCTTCAGGCCCCGACACGTCAGGAAATTTAGGACTTGGCAAGTCGGAGCCTGCTGAGTGACTTATTGCAGGATTCAGCAGTGATAAATTCTCACTAATGGTTTCAGAGGTTGAAAAAGTGTTCGGCTTAAAAGGGGCACAAGGAGAGAAATGAGAGGAATCAAATTTGTTTGTCTCTGCAATTTGGGGTTCACAGACTGGAAAGTAAGAGATGTAAACGTCAGATTATAAAAGTCTGATTCCAACAAAAAGGACAAATTCGATGATCTTTCATTTTAAAGGTTAATTCTTGGACAGGATCAGTGTTGCCAAGTCCGCAGTTTTCCCGCAGGAATGAACTAGTTTTATACTGTTGCCACGATTTGTTATTTTTTAGTCTACGGGTTGAAGCAAAACACCCTGTTTCCCTGGAATGTGACCAAGGAGGACCCCTGGAACTCAATTAGGCTAGTTTTGAGCAGCAATTGGGCTGGTTTTGTTGTGCAGATCTGGCAACCCTGTCCAGGATTCCCATTTGTAAATGAATTGTTTTTGAAAAGAAGTAGATTAATATAAAATAGTAAACAATATTATATTATATTATATTATATTATATTTAATGGAGAATGTAAAAGTAAAAAGTACTTATTTTTGAAAATTTGCTCATTGTGACTCATTTTGCCAGCACAGGTCACATATTTGTGTATATTATATTATATTATATTATATTATATTATATTATATTATATTTATGAATGCAGAAAAATTACTGATACACAATTTGGGCAAGGCAAGTTTATTTATATAGCACATTTCATACACAATGGTAATTCAAACTGCTTTACATAAAATAAAGTATATTAATCATAAAAAATAATCACAACAATAAAAACAAGGAATTTAAAAACTTTTAAAATGTTAAAAAAGTTAAGAATAGAAAATGATTATACATAAAATACAGTGCAATATACTGTGAGTATACTGTAGTCTGTAAAAGAAAAAAAAAGGCACAAATTAGGCAATAAAAAGCAATGAATACTTTTTTGTAATAATTTGAAACATTAACCTTGGACTTGTAACTCATCCTGCACCATTTATAACATCAGTAATTCCTCAAATCATGCAGATTTTAAGGGTGGGCTCTTGATTCGGTCCACCTAGCAACTCCTTAAAGGAACAATTGCACATATATTTCTTACTGTGTTCTTGGAAAAGGTTTGCTTCTGGAGACAGTGAGGTGTCGTTGAAGGCACTCATTGGCAGACGTCAGGGAAGGGAGTGTGGACTTCCCACGAAGCCTAAGTTTGGGCACTTTGCCAGCGGCGAAGATTATCTTTCCTCTCTCACAATGGCGAGAGCAATTCCTCCTCACTGAGAGATGTTAATTTAAAATGTCCTGTGGCCCACGCTAGATTACAGCAATAAAGCTGATGTTCAACTTTTATTTCTCCTGAAAAGACAAGGGTCACGGTTACGGTTTTTACAAACACACACATGCACAATGTGTCTTTCAGCGGCAGCATCGGTGCAGTGTGAGGTGATATTTTGTGTAAAGGATGGTGTGGACTGCTGCCATGGGGGGTCTTCCCCAGGAACAATGCCAACAATTAAAATCAGATGTTACACAAGCACTTCGGCCTTGGGAAATCACACAGTATAAGCCAAAAGCGTTTGGGAAATACACACGGTAGTGCTCGTAGAGGAGAAGCACTATTATGTTAGCGTGTTTGCTTATGTCGTTTTTAACGTATCCATTAAAGGTGGTCTGAATGCTCATAACAGTAACTGATGTTGCTCTGTTGATCCAGTGCCGGGGGGGTCGTCACTTATTTATTCTAGATGGTTCCCCTTTTATCAACACTAGAATATAGGGTGACTTTCTCTGCCTCGTATGTTCAAGACAATGTCTTCCATATAGGTCAGCATGAACTAGCCTGATTAAAAAGTATCAATAAGTTCAGAGTTCATTTCTATAAAAAAAAATTTCAATGACATAAGGGCTTGATTTTGTCCATGACAATGAGGATGAGACAAAACCGCATTATTACAATAATTAAATGTATTTTAATGGCCCAAATTGGCCATTCATTACATTTTGGGAAATGTTGAGATTATATGAATAAATGTTTAAATAATGTTAAATGTTTAATGCTTAAAAATGTTTACATTTAATATTCAATTAATTTCATTTTAATTTAGATAGATAGATAGATAGATAGAGAGATCGATCGATCAATAGTATGTTTTAATTGAAATTCGTATACATATAATATCTATCTATCTATCTATCTATCTATCTATCTATCTATCTATCTATATATATATATATACCTGTAGGTTCTGCCAGAGAGCTGGTTAGGTTCTTCAGTTAGTCACTTAAAACTAAGGGGACAAAAACTATTATTCTGTCATGGAAAAGTGCAGTAGATATGTATTCTGAAGAATATGTTTTAATTATAGGAGATGTTTCAAAAGTAATTTTTCTGCCTCACTTATTGCAACATCACAGCCAATCACAGCATATTTGTATATCATGGAACTGCAAAAATGACTGCAAAATGCATGTGACTTGTTGCAGTAAATTTTTTCGGGGTTTTAAATATTTCTCTAGCATTCAATTATATTTTGTGAGCGAGTCCCAGCGAGCACCTTTTTTCCCACAGAGCACCAGGAGGTAAATTGGCAGAAATCCTGTAATCCACTGGAGGGGGATGGCAGGTCCACAATTACAGCAGGACTACCTTGGGAACCGAAAGTTGGCGAAGGCCTCGCCGGGACCATTGGGCTGTCAGCACCAGGAGAAATTAACTGACATCAAACACCGTACCTCACAAGCTTAGACATGTCCAGCACACAGTCACACAAAGAGAGAAGAGAGAGAGACATCAGACAGAGGAGGAGAACCAGAGAGAGAGAGAGAGGCAGGAAAAGACAAGGAGTTTAAACAAGGGAGAGAGAAAGAAATGGAGAGACAGGCAGGAAAAGAGATAGAGATTAGGAAAGAGAGAAAAGACAATTGACAAAATCTGATTAGATATGATCCTCGTATATAGGGATGTTTGACCTCCCTGATTCAATGGCCGCCCAAAATTAAAGATATTTTAAAACGTAATTTTGTTATGGCAAAGCTAAATGTATATATATATATATATATATATATAATTATATTATTATTATTTTTTCTTCAGGCGTCTAATTTTTATTA
>NW_015548226.1:739984-756733 GCF_001515605.1 Sinocyclocheilus anshuiensis | reverse complement strand
TAATAATAATAATAATAATAATAATAATAATAATAATAAATATGCTAACATCAGAATAACAAAAGGAAAAAAATATTTTGAAAGCATTGGATGTACAATATTTAACCCTCATGTGATCCAGACAAGTCTAGTTTTTAGTATAGTTAGTATATTTTTTTTCCCCTTGAAAATGATTGTTTATTATATTGGTTAATATATTGATAGTTAATTATATTGCATTGGACTAAAACTTTTTTTTTAACACTTGTGATGCTCCTGGTCAAAAATGACTTGCCTATAAAAAAGTGTTTGTATGGTAGGTAAGCAGTCTAAGGCAATTTCCCTGGCAGCTACGCGCTTACTGCAAACAGCACAGAAAGCATAAACTGAAATATAATAGCGAAAGGGACGTCTGACTCTGTTTTGATTGAACACTGCAGGAGGTTGCGGGTTAAAGAATGAAGGCAGAATCAGCAGTGCAGACGGTGCAAAGTTTCAATGTTTTGTTTGTGAGTCTTTCCCGAACACGACAAAGGGTTGTGGTGGAATATTTGTAGAAAACAAATAATTATTTACAAGTGCTTGTAGCCTATCTGTGCATCTTTGGGATGTTTATTTCCACAGCTGTTGTGTCAGATCATATTAATTAACGTTTGTTGACATGTTTATTTATTGTGGTTCTTTCTTATTTTTATTTGGAATCGATTAATTTTTAGGTTTTCTATGTTTGTCCAGATTTTGCCATGTTTTTGATCTCTAACGGACTTATCGTTGATCATTCTCAGTTTGTTGCAATAAATGTTAAAACTTTACTCATTTTTCATTGCATGATGGAGCAACAGCTTCACAAACCCTCTGTGGCCTCACAGCAGGACCCAATTGAAATCAATGCATTTCTAGTGTAAATCTAGTGTGTAGGTGCCCTAAAAAGATGCAGAGTTGGCATGGCGTACTGGTTCAGCTGGTACAACAGATGAGTTTCTGAAATGTCTGTTTAGTGTGATAATGCAGCTGGTCTACGTTAGCCCCAAAATGCAATATGGTTCAGCTCAACCCTATTTGTATTGGCAATTTCGCGGTGTGCCGTGTATACTGCTGGGACAGTCGGCCTGTTGACAGCCTGTTTATTTGGAGAATGCGCAGATGTAAGAACAGCTCTGCAGATTCTGAGATGTTTTCTCATTCTCAGCAGAAAGAAAAATGTTGATTTAAAATCTGAACTGATGAGACAACATGCAAACATTACATGTGAATTCAAAGGGTCAAGGTTTGGCTGGTTAGTAAGGTCCAGTTAAACCCCTGCTACTAGATGACCATCTAGTTCTAAAAAGCATCTTTTTTTAATTTGTGGCCATTTAAAGTTCAGACGTTTTGTGTCATTCATTCATTGAATTATTCATTTAAAATTAAGAAATTAACATTTTTATTAGGGATAAACGATATTATCGTAACTATTGGAATCGGCCAATAAAGAAATATAAATATCGGCATCGGCCGATTGGCCGATATATATATATGCCGATATGCCTTGCCGATTAAGACCAATAGCTCACATGTGCTCAGGGTGTGATAGCAATAAGATCACGTCAGCAGTGTGGTCATTCTTTAATCTAACTTTTGCTGAATGATGATTAGTTTCAGTGTTTTGGACCGTGCATTTAATTGTACAGAATGATGTGTCCGGTGTGTGATAGAGTCAACAGTCACTAGCGCCTACAGCGGCAGCCTTCCCCGGGTCCTAATGCTTGTCTAGTAAGGTGTTTTATTTACCTAGGGGGCGCTGTTTGCCTACTTGTAATAAAATGAAAGAAAAATACACAAATAACATCAAGATGCTTGTGTTTCTGAATAAAGCAGTAACTGATGTCATAAAATCAATCAGAAAAAAAAGAGCAGAGATTAATTTTATTAGTTATATTCAAAGCTTTCAATGTACTTTTATAAAAAATAAAAATTAGTTCTTATTAGTTCTAACAAGTATGTTTTTGCTCAAAAACTAACCAAAATTAAAAATAATTTGTTTATAATGTCTGCACAGGAGAGATTTGATGTTGTTTCAAAACAAAAGAAAATATATATCGGTATCTGCATCGGCTATATTATTAAGCAAGGACACATTAAACACACTAGTGACAGTAAAGACATCTTTAATGTAACAAAAGATTTATATTTTAAACAAATGCTGTTCTTTTGAACTTTCTATTCATCAAAAAATCCTGAACAAAAGTACCACCACAAAAATATTAAGTAGTACAACTGTTTTTCTTGAGACATGTGATATGTCTTTGAGCACAATATCATTATAATGCTTTCTAATATGGAGTAATGGCTGCTGGAAATTCAATTTAAAAATATATTAATATAGAAAACAGTTATCTTAAATTGTAATAGTATTTCACAGTATTACTGTTTTACCTGTATAAACCTGTTTTACCTAGATAAATGCAGCCTTGCTGATCATAAAAGACTTATTTCAGAAATATTAAAAGAATATATAATACTTTATATACATATATATGTTATATTATTATATAATATATGTTAATATTAAATAATCTTAAAATTAAAAATGAATCCACGTTTTAATTAATTGGCTGAGGGAATGATTCATTGATTCACACACAAAGAAGGTCACTTGCTTTGTTTCTGAATGAATCAGTATTTTGAACGAATCGATTGAACAAATTAATCAATTACTTTGATATATCTAACTTGTTGCCACCTACTGGCATAACAATGTAATCTGCAGAAAGGCAAAACAGGCTCATTAAATTAGTCCATGCAACTTGTGTGCTACGTTCCAGAAACAGCAGTCTGAACATAATTCAAAACATGTCCTTATCTATTTAACAACAGAAACATCACAGGTTTGGAAAGACATGAGGGTGAGGTTTAGTTAGAGCTTCTTCAGCAGACTGCACTGCAAACTGTAGCAGGTGGTTCTTATTTGGCCTTTGCACTCTTTGATTATTCAAGAGTGCCGGACTCATACAGCGTTCTGTAGTTCATGGACCTGCACCTGTCAGCTGCTTATTAACACCAGTGCATTTCTCTTAACCCAACAGTGTTGTATCGGCCGCCCCGGCTGCTCCCTCTGGCTGTGTTAGCCATGCACGTAAACAGTGCTGACATCAATTAGCCTAGAGATTGGCCAGAAGTCTAAATATAGCTCTGCTGCACATTAGCCAATTTATTTTCTGAAAAAGAAAGAAAGAGAGAATGTTCACAATAAGCTTAAACGCTATCATCACTAGACCACATATAGTGACTATATGTAAACTGATAATTTACATTCAGAATTGAAACAAAGTCATAACCACATGATAGAATCAATATAAAACAGATTCATAACATTTAAGGGATAATTTACCCCAATATTAAAATTTGTTGAAAATGTACTCACCCTCAGGCCATCCAAGATATGATTTTGTCTCTTCATCAGAACAGATTTGGAGAAATGTAGCATTACATTACATTACTTGCTCACCAATAGATCCTCTGCAGTAAATGGCTGCCATCAGAATGAGTCCAAACAGCTGATAAAAACATCACAATAATCCACAAGTAATCCACACCACTCCAGTCCATCAAGTAAATGCCTTCTGAAGCGACATTATATAACATTAGTTAATAATATCACTGGGGTGTTTTTATCAGCTGTTTGAACTCTCATTCTGACGGCACCCATTCACTGCAGAGGATCCACTGTTGAGCAAGTGATGTAATGCTACATTTCTCCAAATCTATTTTGATGAAGAAACAAACAAAAAAAATATACATCTTGGATGTCCTGAGAGTGAGTACATTTTGGGTGAACTGTTAATTTAATTGGCATTAACTATTGGCAAGATTTTAGAAAGGCTGCATTATCTACAACAGTAGCATTAAATAATGACTACATTTGGTTATTTGTTAACATTAACACAATACAAACATTCATATTTTGGTGAAAGATTATGAAGACAACCATGTTTTCCTTGCAATAACGTGCACTTATGAATTGTGCACAATAAAACCCAGGACGTGAAATGTGATTTCATGTTGACTTTAAATGAAGCATGGTACTGGCTTTATTACGATGTAAACTCAACATATTCCAGATGCCTTCCTTCACAGTTAAACCGGCAATAATTCATAACCACAATAAGAGTTAGTGACAGGTGCATATTTTCCGTGTAATTGATAATAAACAGGTTTTCCTGCCTTTTCACGGTTCGTTTCTCAGAGGGCATCCACACCCTGGTTGTGCCAATATTCATTTGGATAGCTGTGGTTTACTAGAGCTGCCTGCTAAACGTTCCTCATTCCTGGCCTTACCGTTCCAAGGTAATGGAGAATTGTTTATTTTCTGTGCTGCTGGACTGTGAAAACATCAGCATAGAACTGAGACAGTAGCCTGAGCAACATCACAATTGATGACTATAAACAATGTGACACATCTTGTTCGTGCATCGTACATCTTGAATATTTAGATACTGGAATGACATACATAAAAGTTAAGGTTATATATATATACAGGTATGTATAATAGAGAGAGAGAGAGAGATATTCAAAATAATAATAATAAGACTGGGAATGTGTATTAATAAGTAAATAGGATCAATTTTGTGTTAAACTTACTAACAAATTTATATAAAATATGTGAAAATCATAAATGTATGTGTAAAACCTCTTAATAATGGCTGGAATACTAAGATTAATTATACATAGCACATGATTTCATGTTAACTTAAAAAACTAAATAATAGTAATAATGATAATGTATAAATTATATATTGATATTAAATATAATATTTAAAATATATTCTCACTCTGTACAAGTAACATCTCTTGGCTGGAATACTGAGATTAATTACATATTGCACATCGTCTAGACTAAAGTAATTGGGCATTGAAAAACTGGTCTGGAATGGCACTTTAATACTTGCATTTTACAGCAAGTTAAATCAGAAAACACTTAACAATAATAACCAATGGGAGCCATACTGTTCAGTCTCACTCTGTAAAAAAAAATATGCTCAGTCATAAATGTGGCTCAGCAATTTTTCTCCTATTTTTGAGTAATTAGTTCAGAGATGTAGGACTGGCACAGGACTGCTGGCTGGCACAAAACCCCTCGAGCCCAGAATAGTGGTGGTTTTTAATAACCATGTTCAAACTACGACGGTATGTTATTAAAGAAAATTACCTCTCCAGACCTTCCAATGGGCTGTTTGGGTGGGCAAGGGTGGCCACCCATGAATGAATGCATTTAAAACGACAGCCTGTTTATTCTGAAATGGAGGATGACTGTTTTACAGTGATGAATGAGTCTTTAAGAGAACCTCATGCAGCTTCTGAGACTGGCACGTCTTCACATTTGCAATTTGAAGAAGAGTGAACTGTGACGTTAGTGATGCAACACATGGCACACTTGATAATCTCGAAACTGCCTTTATTTGGCAGTAAACTGTGTTGGTTTTGGCTGTAAGAATTGGTACATGCCCTAAACTGAACCATCAGTCACTCAAGACAGTCCCAAGACTGAAATCAAGATAAAATCAAAATAACACTGGTTAGGGTAACAGTGTTATATTAAAGTTGGCCAGGCTGCAACTCAAGCTCAGCAATTCAGACTTACACTTTTTTACACTTTGTTTTTGGGTCTCCTGGCCTGTGACGTAATGCCACCAAACACACGTCGAGGGAGCAGATCCTGGATCAAATTCAGGAGCGAGAGACGACATTCCCACCCACTTCCCTCCCTCCGGTGCGGCCCCACAATCGCCCGCCGCGGTAGAACTCCTGATTGAAAGTGGCAGTTTAACGAGAGCGATTCCTTGCAGACTACAATCCCAGTTCAGGAGGCCATACGATCGCTTTCACGAGCCCTGCGGTTTGTCCCATCCCATTTAGATTACAATCCTGAAAAATTTAGGTCACACCACAGAGAAATCCCATCCCTCCACGGAAGAGCGGAGAAAACCGTTCCTGTTTGAGCTGGGGAATGTTAGTGTCTGTGGAAATACGACTCTTAAATTAATGCTAATGATAGTTCAATAATGTCATCATTCCATAAAAATAAAAGTTCCAAAAAGAGGTTTTCGCAGCAATGCCATAGCCATAGGAGAACCATTTTTGGTTCCCCAAAAGAACCTTTCAGTGAACAGTTCTCAAAAGAACCATTTTTTTCCTTATTACGACGAATACTGGATGTTAAAGGTTCTTCATTGAACCACAGATGCCAATAAAGAACCCTTATTTTTAGGGGTACACAATGGTACCTTTGGACTGCACAAAAAGATTCTTTAGAATATTAAAATGTTCTTCACACGCAAAAAAGCACGCTTCACATGCTGAAAAGTTATTTCGGGGAACCAAAATTTTTTATTTTATGGCACTGCTGTGAATACCCCCTTTAAGAGTATAAAAAAAGGACCTCCGTTTCTCCAAGGTTCGGGTTTAGAAGTGACAGGTAGGTGGAGTGCGAGATGCTGAGACTGCAGTCATACCTGGGCGTATTTGCTCAACAAGCCCCCGATGACAGACTGGGCTCAAGGAACAATACTTCCCTTGCAGCTCCTTATCGCAGGGGTATGTACCACTGGGAACCTGCCACAGGAGCGACCCGTGTAAGCTGAAGCTACGGTGCTGGATTTCCAAGTGGGTCAGCAGCCAGGAGACAGAGCAGCCAAACCCAGAACTGCCTCCATCTCTAGGACGAGGGGGCAAGGCATGGGGCGACTCAACCGTGAGCAAGACTCTTGTTAAACGTGAACTCCTGTCTTATCCCTGTTGGAAAACTCCCAAAAAGCCATTAAAAACATCCTTCTGAGGCTCTAAAATTCAGTTGAAGAGTTTATCCATCATTCTATACTATTTACAGCAGCATCAGCGGGTTAGTCATGAGACGTACGCCATTGGTATCGTCGATAAAAACACGACTGCAGGTATGTCCGTCACCGCAGGTACCTGGAGGTTTGGAAACACTCTCATCATTGAGTGAGCTCTTCTAATCCTCTGGTACCTCGGAGGGGGCCAAAACACTCAATCCCTCTTCTGTGTTGGCCAGTGGGATTTCCCTCTTTAATTAATTCAGGATTTGTAGAGAGTGCAGAGGTCAGATGTGAGGAGAGACGCAGGATTGATTTTCTCTTGTAAGATGTTGAGGCCTATTGTGTGCCGTGCTTAAAGGGGGGAAATGCATGCTTGTACGTTACATGTTTGGGAAGATGTAAACGCATAAAAGTCTGCTCAAATAGTCAACCGGTTAATGGAGTTGTAAAAAATAATGACTAGGTGGCTTCATCACTTTAACTGTCAGGTCGAAGAAAACCGGTTGTCCTGCCCAAAACTGTCAATTCTGCAATGTTGGGATGCTGAAAAAAACAGAGCAACAGTGCTTACACTTTCCAGAGAAATGAACATGCGAAAGGTTTATTTAAAGTTGTATTTAAAGATGTAGAATATGGTCATGCAAAATATGTGCTTTATAAGTAATAAACAGCCAATATGCTAGTAATATGCATGCTAATAGGTTAGGTTAGGTTAGGTTACTTTATTCATACCCGCAGGTAAATTTGTCTTGCAGTAAAATGACAGTGACAACCATCCATAACACAAATTCAAAAACACATTTAAAAATATAACACAACAGATAACAAAAATATGATACAAGATACATGATGGAGGAATGATTATTCCATGATGGAATAATAAGCAACTAGTTAATAGTGAGAATTGGTCCCTATACTAAAGCGTTACCGAAGAGTTCCTCAACACATTTTCCTAAATAGTATATTTTGAATTTTTTCATTTTATGCAACTAAAAAGGACAGAACTAAATTCGAATACTACACTAAATACTTTTCCAAGTTCAGCCTTCATTTAAAATATCAGATGCATAAGAGTCATTTACTCTTAAATCGGACTACATGGTTTTGAATCACTAAAAAGAAACAGGCTTATAATAAGAGTAATTTACTTGTGAATCAAATGCATGGCATGTTTTTATTCACTAAAAGATCCAGCTCATAAGTCAGTTAGTGAATCGAGTGACTAGTGAATTTGATTCACTAAAAGGAACCAGCTCGCAAGAGTCAATTTTTGTATAATTCTGAAAATATAACGTAAATCAAAACATCCAGCTAGCTAACACTTGATTGAGCACACTCTGCATTAAATTCATTTAAAGAGAACATACAAAAAACAGAACATATAATCCAACCCCACCTTTTGCTTTATGTAATTGCTTCCTGTTTATCTGACCCATGTTGCCCTTCGCTCTTGCTTCCCTGAAACATCAGACAATGTTAAGGTCAGAGGTCAAAGCTATCAAGGGCACGTGTAGAACGATACTGTTGGTCTTCTAGAAAATTGAGCCAAAGATCACAGGGTTAGTTCTTGGAAAGACTCAGTCAGCGTACCAACCACAGCTTGATAAATACAGTGATTTATGTTGTTAATGAGTAGCTGGTAATTTAAGTATGAGCAGGTGTGTTGAGGTTACAATATTATTTATTTAATGGCTCTGCTTACTTTGACAATTGTGGTTAGTTAACTCTGAAATTCATAGTTCACCACGCAGGATATTAATTAGAGGTGTTTAATGTAAGATTTAGTCATGTTAGAGATTTAAACAAACCCTAAGTATTGAATTTAAGAGTATAATCTGCCTTGTGCTTGAATAAAACTTTCAATTATGCTATTTGTGGAGGCAAATTGCGATATTTACAGTTTTACAGTAAATGATCAGACTTTTGACAGAAGAGATCTGGACTACAGGAGAGGTGAGCTAAAGCTCTCTAAATCATATCAGGCACCCCTAAATCATTTTTTGCTCTCCCACATTTCAGGTGTTTTGTTTGTTTGTTTTTGTCATGTCCTATAAAGCCCTTGTTAGATATGTTTGCTGACTGATACATTACCTTGGGCTTACGATCCCTGCCCTGCGGGACATAATGATTCATACTGATGGAGGGCAGAGTTACTGCTGTTTGGAGAGCTCTCTCTAGTCAAATATGAGCCCAGCCAGATCCACTCACACAAGTCACAGAGATTTATGGGAAGTTTGCCAGTGTTGTGACACTTAGGAAAGTGTTTAAAGTATCAGTCATGCTCATAACCATGTAGTTATTGATATATTTTTATACTCTTTCTCTCATAGGCAGAGAATAGAAATGGCCTCAAATCAGTTATTCAAAAATAATTAAAACAAAAATATTGTACATTTAATTTTGAGATTTATTAGTGTGTGAAACCACTTAAACAATATATGTACTTGAGTCTTTGGCCAGAAATGATGGGTGGAAACAATTTATATTAATTTCATTCTTATTCATCATATAACCTTTCTTATATAAAATGCACTCAAAAGGAAGTTTACTTAATTCAGATATGGAATTAATTATTTTAGTTATTAAACGGTGTGTTTTCAGCATTAAATAAAATATTTAGGGATGCCAAATCAGAAATAATATTTGGAAAAAAATTGGTTATTACATATCTTGTGGAAATATCAAAATTAATTTATATTTTATCATTATTATTTATAACAGTGAAAAGTAGAATATTAAAAAGAGTCCTTCCTGCTTTTGTGATTATATTATTTCAATTTTCCATTATTTCATATTTTTAATGAATTCATTTTAATGAATATTTATTTAATAAATAACTAATTCATGCCAAATACTCATGAGTTTATCTTGATTTAAGTCTTGGGACTGTCTTGAGTGATAAATATAAGTCACATGATATTTCAGAAATCATTCTAATATGCTGATTTGCTGCACAAGAAACATTTCATATTATTATCAATGTTAAAAACTGTTGTGCTGCTTCATATTTTTGTGGAAGCTGTGATATATATATATATTTTTTTTTTTTCAGGACTCTTTGATGAATAGCATTTATTGGAAATCTTTTGTAACATTATAAATATCTTAACTGACCAGTTTAATGTGTCCTTACTAAATAAAATTATCATTGATGTCTAAAAATTGTACTGACCGCAAACTTTTGAACGGTAGTGAACTATATTTTTTGCATTATTATTTATTTAGCATACACTATATCTAGAACAATATTTGGAATACATTTATATTTTAATATGTATAATATGTATACGAAAGGTACGATTTTTTTCTCAAAACATTTTTTGTATAAAGGCCAGTTTGAATGAATGACATGAACTGCTTACTGTTGGTGCAGAACAGGAAGTAGATGCGTGTCTGGAAGAGAACAGGTGATCATGGACGTTCGGGGAGTGCAGGAATGTTTGCAGGGCAGTAATTGGGAGATAAGATCAGCGAAAGGGGCCAAGGCGCTGAGAGACAAACAGTGAGGAGATGAAGCTTGAATTAGAATCACCCATGCAGGCAAGTGCGGGGAGATTGGGAGAGAAAGGGAGGGGGAAAAAAAAGCACAGGCACAGGTTTGGGAACGGCTTTCTTTAGCTCATTATTCATTCCCCTGTGACATCACAGGTGCATCACACCTCAAAACTACTGCTGTGATGATCGAGCTCACTTAAGAGGGATCATCTCCACCTGTCTTCACTGTGCTACCTTTAAGAAATTAATATATGTTTTTACAGCTGAGGAGCTGTTCGTTGGAAATCCTCAAGATATATAAACCATAAATTACTGTCAGCACCTCCTGTGGGTTGTGAAAGCCACTTACGGTCTTTATTCACACCTGCTCTAGTATTCCTCTCACTACCTCTCATGCCTTCTATCACTAAATCATGCATTTGGGAGGCAATAAAAACTATGTCTTCAATCCCAAAGGGCTAAATAAATTCCTGAGTACGGCTCAGAAGAAAATCCTTTTTTGTCTAGGAAATAATGGAGTCACACTAAGTGTGATACTAAAAAGTGAATCGCAACTTTCTGCAAAGATTTGAACACACAGTTGACTAGCAACCTGCTAAGTAAACGATGGAGGCTTGTTTCTGCCATGGAATATAAAAATTTAAATTATTTAGAGAATTTATATCTCGTGATTGCAAGTTATAAACTCGTAAATGCAAGTTTACATCTCGCAATTCTGACTTTTTTCCTCAGTATTTTGAGTTAATATCTATTTTTTTTTACATCTCACAATTCTGACTTTTTATTTTGCAATTTTGAGTTTATGTCTCACAATTTAAACTTTTTTCCTCAGAATTCTGAGTTAACATCTTTTTTAATGGAATTATGAGTTTAGATCTTGCAATTTTGACTTTTCCCCTGAGAAGTCTAAGTTTATATCTTGCAATTTAGAATTTCTGAATTAGAATTAAAATGTTAGAGTTTATCTCTCATAATTATGAATTTTTTTTCTCACAGTTTTGAGAAAAAAATACAGAATCACAAGAAAAAAGTTTGAATTGTGAGGCTCTCAAAATTAAATTTTTAATTTTTTATCCTGTGGTGGAAACAAGCTTCCACAGAAAACTTTTTTCCCCCCTCAAGACATAGTGGAAACAAAATTCCTTTCAGTTGTTTCAGACACTGTTAATTTTAAAACAACAGAGAATACAGATATGCAATATCTGCATACTGAATTGCGATTGGTCTTCACCCGTGCCTTTATTTCCTTACTGAATTGTGATTGTTTTTGTTTTTCTTTCTTGCACACTGTATATGCTGCATTTAAAAGGCACTAAACAGAAAACAAACTGCATGACAGATGATAGTAGCAACAGCTGTTCTGATGATATTTCACATACTGTATGCCGAACCACAGTCTCAAACCTAAGCTCACCTACACAGAACATTTGTTATTGTTTAGTCTTACATCAATACTGTAAAAAATTGGCCCCCTCCTCCCTACAAACACTGAAAATGACGCATGTGAATTAATGGTCATGGCGTTTGACACTGGCACTGTGTGGTCCCGTGTTCAGTTTCACCTCAGTCAAAGATTTACATTTATGAAACCTGATACTCAGCACAAACCCTCTGGTGGCTGGGGGAACCTGTGGCCCATGCCGAAAAAAATCCAATCTCTCTGACTGGAGCAGATGCAGAGTGCTGTTCTTAAATGGATCCTGACTTATAATGTGTAGACCTTGAAACTGGCCAACTGTGAGACGCCTACACACCGCCGTTTACAACATGTGTGGAACCTGAGAGCCAAAAATCTGAACATTTGCTGAAACAGTTTGAGAAGGTGAGAGGCTGGAAATGATGTGGAAAACTGTCAGGTGGCCGTATCGTTACCTGGAAAGAAGGCAGAGCTGAAATATTTGTGTTAATCCCAGCTCATGCGAGTCCCGGATCAGGTTTCCGTGAGATTGCGTATAGGCCCTTCTTTGGCTGAAATATCAGAATCCTGTAATGAGTAATAATGAGTATGTGCTACAGCACTCAAAACAACATATTTAAACATAAATAAGCACTTAGTGCTAAATGACCTAAAGGTTCCCCAAGTAAAAATTCCATTCATTCTCTCCATAGAGAAACTTGTTTTTAGATATATCATCTGAACCTTTTAGTACAGACTCAGCATAAGCTCCTGAGGTGTTGTAAAAGCCTAAATTCTGGTGAAGAACTACATCCATAATCCAGAAGACAGATCCACCAATCAGAGAAGTTGTTGTTAGTATGGAAACCAGAATAGTGTGTGTGTGTGTGTGTGTGTGTGTGCGTGCGTGCGTGCATGCCTGTGTTTCATGTAATGCAGGGATTCCCCAAACATTTTTGTCAGGCAAACATAAACCCTTAAAATAAAATATTTACTAAAATATCTCTGAGGAAGTTAAGGAATGTTTAAAGTTCTGTGATTTGGTTTAATGGTCACATTGCAGGTAAAGAAAGTATTTATATTTTTAGTGTTCAAGTGTTTATTTTATATATATATATGTGTGTGTGTGTGTCTTCTGCATTTACTGTACAGGTACCATATGTTTGATGTTAACAGTATAAGAGAAAAACTGCCGTCAGTTACTCAGTGGTTCTGTTGCAGGTCTTGTGTTTATTTTCAAGCAGAGCTTCCCTAAAAACATGAGCATGTCACATGAATCTGTCTCTTCACAGGTTAAATGAGTATCTAACTGAGGAACTGTCCACTTTTCAGGGCTTTAATGGTTTTTGTGCACCCTCAGGAGTGTCCTCACATGAAAGGGCCTTTCTTCTAGTTTTACCTCCCATGATCCTCTCCTGGCTTGCGGCTGCCTGACCCACACAGAGAGCTGGGTTTATTTGTGTGGGCTGCCTGGAGTGTTAAAATATCTTATTGTCTCCCTGTAGGGGGAATGCCGATAGACACCTCTACCCCAATTTCCCAATTTGTTTTACATTTGTTGAGACTCTGGTTCACGTAATGGGCCTGAGACACTTTAAATGTGTTTATTGTCAGACAGAAATGTGCCTGTGGCATGTTGTGATAGCATGAGCAATCTAAACAAGCCCTTGCAGACATGGCAAGGGGAAGAGATTCAGGTGTTTCATGCCAAATAACTCATAAAATGAAGTACCTCTAAAATGAAGTAATTTGAAATAATAATTCAATAAACCACTGGAACAAAATATCTTTGGTTAACAACAACAATAATAAATACAGATTCAACCAATGACTTCATAAAATAAAACTTCTAGACAAACTTTTTCTTTATTATGCTTTTCAAATTCATTTCACATTAATTTTTATAAGTAAAACAAAACCTATATTATTTTGAATAACATTTTTGAATACAATTTCATATATGATATATATATACACTCACACACACACACACACACACACACACACACACACACAGACGCACACAGACGCATTTATAAAATGTTAATATAATTAAAGTTTTTTTTTCACATCAAAATTAGTTTCTGAAATATTTTATATATAGAAACAATATAAATCATATATCTAGGGTTAATTGAAGAATGTTTTATGCATGAAGACAATGAATGAGAAATGAACAATGTCAAATTGATTTCTGTGGTAACCAACATTATGCCATTATGCTGTCAATAGAGCTTGAGAACTTGAGCCTGGAACATTCCTTGAAGATGTTGCATTTACATCTAACGTATGTGAACCTGTCGACCCCGTTAGGTTAACAGAAGCTTTACTAAGCGCAGACCAACTCCTTTGTGTGGGCTAATTGCACTCGCACTGTCTACAAAACAGCACCTTCATTTTTCATCTGATGAGCTGTTCATACCTGTCTGACAGTGACCACCTTCAAGGGTCCTGCTGATCCTCCTTCCCTCCTATTGATGGCTAAACAGATAAACGGAAATATTTCAGGACTTTGCAATGTGAAAAAACTGTGATTCTCTTTCTGATAATCGAGGTATGATCAGAAGGTATGATCTGCATCTTGAAAAAAAATTCTTATGATTTGTTTATATCATATAATATTGTAAATATGTATAAAATAACAAAAGCGGTAAAATGTAAAAAAAAAAAATAATAAAATGTATTCAAAATGTATCAGTTAACTTACAATCTAAAAAAAGAGTGGAAAATGTGGAAATCGGGATTTGGCAAAAATTATTGTCTTCAGAATCATTCTTACATGTGAAAATTTGCTTAAAATTGAATAAATAGATGAAGACAGGAATGAAGGCTGTCTTTATGGGTTTTTTTTCTGCTAATTAAGGGATAATACAAGACAACTTACAAATGGTTGATGAAAGCAAAAATGGTACAAAACATCATATTTTGTGAGAAATTGTTGGATTTCTTTTGGCAAATATGATGCAGGGCAGTGTAATATATCTAGTTGATTTGGATACTACAATGTTTGCATTAGGCAAATAGCTAAATTTATTCATAGCATAATTTAGCCATTAATAATTTCACTGGGCAGAGCTTTAAATGTGTTGGACGATGGCGTTTTAGTGCCACGTTAAAAAAAAGAATCGAAGATTACGAGATTAATGTCATAATATTTTCTGAATAACGTCAAAATGTTGGGATTTCTCCCGGTGCTCCCAATCTGATACAAATGCAATATACTACTTTACTCTCAAAATATTATATCTTTAATCTTGTAATTGCTTACAAAAATTTACATTTTTGTAATTCTGACTTTAATCTCATATTGCTATGACTTTATTCTTGTAATATTCTTATTATTATAATTTTTTACATTGCACTAAAACACAGTCAAATACTTCTGATTTCAAAACAGCAAATAAAACTTAAAATTTTTATTTTCCCTCTCAGAAAGCTAACACTGAAGACTAAATATATAAGTACGTAAGCACACAGTATAACAATAGTGATTTCTTGGTTGCTTTTTTGGACCTTTCTCTAAAGCAGTGTCATATTAATGCATAAAAGGAACCTTTATTTGCAACCTGATTCATTCCTTTGCCAGTCTTTAGCATGTAAACATCGCGGCAGACAGTTCAAACTGAAGCATCTCCTCACGCTGTTGTCTAAACAGGGATGTGACTCCGACTCTATGAAAGGCCCCAGGCCCCGCTTAGCTTTACCACACTGTTCAAGTGTAACCTCATGCTGACCCTTGACCTGCCGGGTGCAAATACGTCCCTCCTCTCTCCCTGACATCACTCATGCCCCTTGACAAATCAGTCATGTTTCACCAACCGCCTGCAGGTCCAAAACACACATCAGCTCACTGGAGATCCTGCAGAGGTGCGATGAAATGAGACGCCATTGCTGAATGGATCTCAAAAGAGCAGAAGGGAAGCTGGCGAAGACACCACAAACAGGCTCTGTAAGTCGTCGCCTGGGGATGTTTCAACATCCTGGGTGGCGACCGAAGCGCCATTAGGGAACGTAGCGAAGCAAAGAAACAGCGCCTGGAGCGAGAGCTGCCATGTTATCCTGTCCGGTTGAAATGCATTAGACTCATTGGGTTTCAAAGTGAAATGCAAGACACGTTTCGAGTTAGCAGGCCCACCCAAAAACTATACGTAAGCCCTTCTGTTGCCCCAAAGAAAAATATCCGAAACATACTCATAGGCAAGTTTATAAACACACAATGGTTCTAGCTATGAAACTCGATTCTGTGCCAAATTCATAAATCGATGTTAAGTACGCATTGCATTCTCAGTCTTGCCACAAGGGTGCTGTCATTAGCGCAAACGTTCTTCTTCTACACTCAGTTTTTAGTTTGAAGAGAATCTAGCCACCTAAAAAAATAGAAAATCTGGTTCCCTTTCAGTCGGTCACTCTCGACGTCACGTCGGGTGACCGACGAATTGGGATCTCGCTTAGAGAGACCAATCTTACTTCGAGTGTAAACTAAACGAGCCAATGCACATTGGCATGCGATTATTGCATCCAGCTGCCGCTGCTCACAGCGTGAGTATAAGTAGGCAGCAGATGCAGCGCATATTCAGCTTTTCGCTTCGGAGCCGAGCGTATATATATATATATATACATAGATTATTATTATTATTAAAAAATGTACTGAAAAAATCTGAATGGTAGTGCATCATCATACTTTTATTGGAAATGTCAAATGTTCACATATTCTGTGACCGAATATACCCATTTTTTGACAAAGCTTAGCCTTAAGATGTAGCACTGGAATGTGTTTTCATATGTCATGTAATTTTCATAATTTTATATTTCTTAATTCAGACAAAACATACCACATTTATGTGGCCCTATAGATGCTTTCTTATAACTTGACTTGATAGCATGCATTCTGAAATATAACTTGGCATATTAGTTTATCTACTTGACAGGATATCTTAAGTCTAAAAAAAGTGCAGTTGCATAAAGTATATTTCTGGCCCAGCTATTCAAATAAATGTAGTCAGTCCTGTAGACGACAATAAAAACAACAACAGTGGTTTGGCTCTCAGAATCATCTCTGTACAC
>NW_015548226.1:735943-739148 GCF_001515605.1 Sinocyclocheilus anshuiensis | reverse complement strand
CTTTCCCAGATGTCTCGCAAATCATTATGCTTTCCGATCCTGTGCTAATCATGTGGGTGCCATGTCAGGAAAAAGTCCTGAAATGAGCGTCTGCCCAAGAATGCTTGCCACAAACCGTTTTTTTTTTTTGCGCATTTCGCCGCATTCCAGAATGCTAACAAGCGGAAGGAGCTCCTCACAGTTTTCAGCTATAATAGATGGAAAAAAACGGCCTGTGGTGTAAGCATTATCCCCAAGACAGCAGTTTGGAGGGCGACCGCAATGCTGCAGTGAAGCCCTGCACGGTCGTTTACTTTTAACAAGTCACCGAGACAGGGAGACCATTAAGATCGATACGCAGTCAAAACATCAGCGAGGTCTTGCAACCTAATGCACTCTCAACCCTGAGAAGAGATAGCGCCCGAGGGTGCCGTTACAGAACAAGAGAGAGAGGAAATTCCACGTGGAAAACTGAGTGTGGACTCACAACAGAGACTCTAAGAGCTACCTGGACATCACATCACACACCTGCACTGACACTGTCGGATGAGAACAATATTTGAACTGAGTTAAGCTGGAAATTGACACTAACTAGCAACACTGACACTATTATTGAATTGAATCCATATCGAACTGACTTGAGCTGAATAATGACACTATTGTCTTCTGTAGAGCTGCTTATATACTGAAGCTATACTGAATTAGTTTCATAATTGATGAACTTTGCAATACTGACACTGTTATTGAACTGAATTGAATCAACATTGAACTGACCTATATCAAGTGTCATATTGCTATATATGTTATTGTGACGAGAGGGCCGTGGCGCTGTTTTGTGTTTATTTTATTATTAAAGTTTTGTTAAAATTTTCGCCAGTTCCCGCCTCCTTCTTCCTGATCTACAAACTGTGTTACAGTTACCTAAAAGGTTACCTATATCTCTGGGTAGATGAATATATAAGTTTGTGACATACAGTATATAAAACCCCACAGTACAATGTGTACATATGTACATATGTTAAAGATATCTATATGATGATGATTTTACATGGTATGATGCAACCATATATGTCAACAATATACATTATATTTTATTTATATATGCAAATTTAAAATGTTTGTATACAGTATGTATATATACTGTACGTACATATATAAGTGTATATATATATGTGACCCTGGACCACAAAACCAGTCTTAAGTCGCTGGGGTATATTTGTAGCAATAGCCAAAAATACATTGTATGGGTCAAAATTATTGATTTTTCTTTTATGCCAAAAATCATTAGGATATTAATTAAAGATCATGTTCCATGAAGATATTTTGTAAATTTCCTACTGTCAATATATTAAAACTTAATTTTTGATTAGTAATATGCATTGCTAAGAACTTCATTTGGACAACTTTAAAGGCGATTTTCTCAATATTTTGATTTTTTATTATAATTTGTATGATAATTTTTATAGATTTTAATATAGATTTTTTTTATATAGATTCATTTGACAATATATTACATATATGAAAATTTAATAAATGTACATATATTACATTTGCATATGGAAACTGTGCTGAATAAAGGCACGATTGCATCTGTAGAGCTGCTTATAGCTGAAATGATTTTGTTTCATAATTAACTTTGCACAGTTATTGAACTGATTCAATCAACACTGAACTAAACTGAGCTGAATAATGACACTTGTATCTTCTGTAGGGCTGCTTTACAGCTAAAATTAAATGTGTTTCATAATTAATGAATTTCATTTTACATTAACACTGTTATTTACCTGTTTATTAATGTGAAGCTGCTTTGAAACAATCTGTATTGTATAAAGAGCTATATAAATACATTTGACTTGACTTGACCTGTCTAAACCAGCTACAAACTTAACATCAAGCCTAACAACAACTTTAAAACACATCAAAGGAATAGTTCACCAAATAATTAAAATCATTTACTTGCCATCATATCAGTCTAAGCCCCTTTGACTTTCTGTTCACCATCAAACACAAAAGGAGATGTTGGGAAGGATGTTCATGCTGCATTTTTTCATACAATTTAAAGGGTGACCATTAACACACTCTGTTAGTATCATAAAAGTAGTCCATTCAAGTCTTCTGAAGTCATACGATAGGTTTGCGAATGGAACAGACTGACATTTAAGTCGATATTCACTGAAATTATGATTTATGTCAACCTTTGTTGGTGTGGTAAATTTGAATATACTATACTGAGTACATTGAATATAAACTGAATATATGACAAATGAAATTTGAGAGTAGCGGCAGAGAAGCAACAGTGGTAAATGAGCTGAATTTCATTCTGAACTATTACATTTATAACAATGGTTTTAATAATACACATCCATATTTTCCCAGCAGATGCCACTCTAGGCAAATGGTCCCAGTCATACAGTATTAAAAAAAGAAAACGGCCCTCTGGGAGAGAACAAATAATCATTCCACTAATAATCTAACAAATGAACAAAAGAAGTTTACTTTCTGAATCAGTGATGTCAGTGCCTTTGTAACAGACTTACACATTTTCATCTGCTAAATATGTTTGTCTTTTAACACTATCTAACACCACACTTCCACAAGTTTTTATTACTTTTTTTTATTCAGCAACCCTTTTTTGGAAGGGTATAGAAACTAGATTAGACATTGCATAATGCTAGAATGTGTGGTCAGATTAATTTTTTGGAAAGAAATGAATACTTTTATTAAGCAAGAATGCATTAAATTGATCACCAATACAGTAAAGACATTAATAATGTTACAAAAGATTTCTATTTCAAATAAATGCTGTTCTTTTGAACTTTATCAAAAAATCCTGAAAAAAAGTATCACGGTTTACTCAAAAATATTACGCTGAACAATGGTTTTCAACATGGATAGAAATAATAAATGTTTCTTGAGCAGCAAATTCAGCATATAAGAGTGATTTCTGAAGGATCATGTGACACTGAATGATCCTGAAAATTCAGCTTTGATCACTGGAATAAACTGCATTTTAAAATATATTCAAATAGAAAACAGGTCATTAAAATTGTATATATATTTTACAGTGTAACTGTATTTTTGATCAAATACATGCAGCGTTAGTAAACATAAGAGTCTTCTTTCAAAAACATTAAAGGGGTCATATGATGCGATTTCAAGTTTTCCTTTCTCTTTGGAGTGTTACAAGCTGTTCGTGAATAGATAAGATCCCTGAAGTTGCAAAGAC
>NW_015548226.1:733433-735369 GCF_001515605.1 Sinocyclocheilus anshuiensis | reverse complement strand
AACATATTCTGTTACACCAAATACACAAAATAATGATCTTTAAAAAAGCATCATATGACCCCTTTAACAATATCTTACAGATTTTCCCCTTTGTAAGTCACTGGGTCATTCATTATGAGCAACAGTAACAGTGATGCTTCCGTGGAAATAATCAAACATTTTATTCACTTATTACCTAATTTCCTGAACATCAATACTGATAATAACAGAAAAACGTGTGCAATGTTCATAGCTGAAGACAAAGATCTTCTAGGATGTCCCATAATCGCTCATTGCCAGGAATTTGAAACATGACACTAGAAATATAGCAGCATCTTTTAAGCGTTCTGTGCTGAACTTCTGCCACTTCTTTGAGTCACCGGTTACTCACCGCAGTTGCTCAACTCAGCAGGAACCTTCAAACAGCTTTGCTAGTTAAAGTCATTGCCATTGTAATTTATATAGTCTTGTTATCTTAAGTGATTGTTGCTTTAAGCCTCTCACTTGAGCAGATGTGAAAATTAGACTTCCCGCTCGTGCTGAGAGGCATGTTGTTGGACCTGCTTCTTGTTGGCTGCTCCTCTGCTCGGCGCTGAAAGGAAAATGGGAAGACAGATAAAAATAAGCAAAACAATTAGCACGGCCAAAAGCTCCTGTGTGAACATCGAGAGCGATTTCGAGATTAGCAGTCAAAGTGCAAGAGTTCATAGAGGGCGTGCTGAAACCGCACTACACCAGATCCCGAAATAAACATCTTGGATATCCAGAATGATTTTTTCGAAATATAAATAATGAGTTTTATTACATGTTAACTGGAAAGAGTGTGGAGAATGTCTCTAATGAAACGCAGAGAGATAAAATAAGCAGTGGGTTTTATGTTTGTTATTCATCAAATTGGTTTAATTGTTTCATGCAATTTCATTCAACAAACCCTTGTTTGTTCCTCTCCGACAATAATGCTGCATTTTGTCTTCCTGACATGTATCTCAACTCAGCCGATGTGTTTCAGAGACGGGAAGGCACATTGTGAAAGCCTTCTGGGCCGAACCTCAGTTAAATATCCCTTCCAGGGGCACACAGCGCTTGGACCCCCAGGAGGAACATGGGACGCTTGCTATATCGAAGGCCCTGGAGATCGCCTTTTTCTCAGCACGTGTCATTTTGCCTCGGTCACACGCAAACATGTTTTTCTGGAGGGCGATTGCTGGGTGGTATAGATCGGAAAAGAAATCAATCGATTACCAGTACTGTGCGATTCGTCACGTGCTTTAATTAAAACTGCTGGTTATAGATAATAGTTTACGTTCATGTGGTATACATTACCTTTACTTCTAGAGCGCCGGTCATTGTTGTCACACAATCCCCACGTGTGTGATCTGGTATCTTTTTTTCCCCCCTCGAAAACTCTTGTCAGAGGTAATTAAGTTCCACTTGACTTGTACCACCCCCTCTTACTTATTTTATCATTTACTGGTACATTAGTCAGCAGACATCCAACAGGGCAATGATACATCAAGGCCTTTGGATTATCCAGCCCCGGCGGTCGAGACAAAGATGAGAAAATACCCCAGATCAGGTTACGTATCCCTGTGATTAATTGAGAGCATATTTCATGTGTGATGAGGAGGACCATTGTTCACCTGAGCGTGGATGCTGCTAATTGTGACCACTGACGATACCCACAACTACTAATACTACTTCATTTCATAGTGTTAAAAGAAAGAAAGAAAAATTTTTTATATAAATAAACTGTATTTATAAATGTATCATATATCATTAAACATAATATATAAATATATTATATATTACATAATAAAACATGAATAAAAAAATGATAAATTGCTAAATGCATATATTTATAATTATTTATAATTATTATAAAACTTTACATAATAAAATGACCTATGATGATGATGATAATAATAATAATAATAATAATAATAAATGTAATTATAAT
>NW_015548226.1:729527-732027 GCF_001515605.1 Sinocyclocheilus anshuiensis | reverse complement strand
AATAATAATAACTATACATGTAATTATAATACAATAATTACCATTTTAATTTTATAAAAATTCTGTTTCAGCATTATAAATGAAAATTGTAATACTTATACAACATACTTTTTCAGTATTACAGGTGAAAATTGTATGTCTGATCACTAAGAAAATGATCACCACACCTTATTTAGAATAAGAATAAGAATAAGAATAAGAATAAGAATAAGAATGCATAATTATACATGTAATCATATTTTAAGAATTATCATTATAATTTTGTAAAAATTCTGTTTTAGCATTATAGGTGAAAATTCTATGTCTGATCACTAAGAAAACAATCAGCACACCGTATTTAAAACAATAATGATAATAATATTACATTTTTATTTGAAATTATTGTCTATTTTACAAATACTATAAATATTAAATATTAAAAACAATAATTTAAATGTATCAGTTTTTTATCAGGTATAAAAACTACAGTTGAATCGCTTAGAAAACTTACCAGCGCACCTCTCCTCGACAAACCAAATGATTTAAGGTAGAATTTAAGTAATTTATAAGTTATTATAACTAAATTCTGATAATAAATAAGTAAAATGCTGAAGTTGAACACTTTTAAAAGATCCCTAATCCTAAGTATATACAATAGAACTACATGATGCTTTCAAACACCACAAATACAACAACAAAAAACGAAATTTCTTAACAATGGATGCAAAGCTCTTTTTTAAATCTCTAGCTTGTAAAATTGTAATTTTGGCAGTGCGAAAAGCCGTTTGAATCTCTGTTGGTACAGCAAAGTCACAGAGCGACATATTCTCCTGCCAGACCCTCTTAAGCTGGCCTATCACTTGCCTGAGCAGAACAGTGAAAAGAGAGAATTTGATATTGATCCAACTTCCCAGACACCCACAGTCAGGGATCTTGTTAACAGGATTAGGACACCCTGAATAGACTTACACCAGAGACAGAAAAGGCCTTCTTGTTGAAGAGGACCCTCCAGCAAATCTCAACCAACAATCTGTACTTCTGCCTACACTTATGGAGAGTCCTCATGTTAACCAAGAATAGTAGAAATGGGATTTGGGGGGCAAAATCTGCACTCATGTTTCCACTAAAGTTTGTACGTGTTGATGTCACAACACAATGCATGTCTCAAACACAACACCACAAAGAAAGAAAGACCTAGATTGTATGTTCACACAAGACAACATTACACAACTGCACAGCAAGTATAGGACTATATGTAGGTGCAGGAAGTATTTTGCAATGTCCTTTATGTGGTATCTCTGCTTTTTTGGTACTTACATTCATAAATTAACAGTACATAAACACTATAATAAAAGCATCTAATGTTCATTCAAACACTAAGAAAGGGATGGGGAAAATATGATGGAAAAAATATATAAAATAGGAGAACCTGTGTGTTCAATCGCAAAACATTTTGTGTTCTCTGGCAAAAGTATTGCGGTCCCCCTGAGAAAGGTTGCTTTCTTTCATAAAACATTTGCATTCTAGTGCAAAAGTACTGCATTCCCTCAAAAAAGTTTGCGTATTCTTGCAAAATATTTGTTTTCCCATGAAAGTATCATTTTCCTGAGAGAAACTTTGCATTATCTCGTAAAACAGTTTTTCTAGTGCAAAAGTATTGTGTTCCCCAGAGAAACTTTGCGTTCTTTCGCAAAACATTTTTTCTAGTGCAAAAGTATTGTGTTCCCCATGATAAACTTTAACTCGCAAAACAATTGTGTTTGTGCAAAAGTATTGTGATCCCCAGAGAAACTTTGCGTTCTTTCGCAAAACATTTTTTCTAGTGCAAAAGTATTGTGTTCCCCATGATAAACTTTAACTCGCAAAACAATTGTGTTTGTGCAAAAGTATTGTGATCCCCAGAGAAACTTTGTATTATCTTGCAAAACATTTGCGTTCTAGTGCAAAAGTATTGTGTTCCCCATGATAAACTTTAACTCGCAAAACAATTGTGTTTGTGCAAAAGTATTGTGTTCCCCAGAGAAACTTTGCGTTCTCTCGCAAAACATTTTTTCTAGTGCAAAAGTATTGTGTTCCCCATGATAAACTTTAACTCGCAAAACAATTGTGCTTGTGCAAAAGTATTGTGTTCCCCAGAGAATCTTTGCATTATCTCGTAAAACAGTTTTTCTAGTGCAAGTGTCGTGTTCCCCAGAGAAACTTGCATTATTTCGTAAAACAGTTTTTCTAGTGCAAAAGTGTTGTGTTCCCCAGAGAAACTTTGCATTATCTCGTAAAACCGTTTTTTTTCTAGAGCAAAAGTGTTGTGTTCCCCAGAGAATCTTTGCATTATCTCGTAAAACAGTTTTTCTAGAACAAAAGTGTTGTGTTCCCCAGAGAAACTTTGTGTTATCTCGTAAAACAGTTTTTCTAGTGCAAAAGTGTTTTGTTCCCCAGACAAACTTTGCATTATCTCGTAAAACATTTTTTCTAGAGCAAAAGTGTTGTGTTCCCCAGAGAAACTTTGCTTTATTTTGAAAAA